>NC_060277.1:61316526-61498768 GCF_021613505.1 Equus quagga
CATCAGAAAAATGGAGGAGCATAATACCTGCCTCATCTCTCCAATGGCTGCGTAAAGATTCAATGAGAAAGCAAGTGCTGCAATGTTTTGCAAACATAATGCACTCTTCAGATATCTCTCTACTCGGGTCCCCACTCTAGAGACACATCCCCTGCGACACTGTGAACACCACTGGGCTTATAGCACCGTGTGATTCACTGGCCCCGTGTGGGACAGAGGCTAGGCAGCTCCTGTTCTGATATCTTACCTAGGGCAAAGGGGAAGGAGTCACTGAGAGGACCACTGATTCCTGGGTATGGGCGCTCAACTCCTTTTCTGTTATGATCTGAATTTCATACATATGTATGCGTATATATGTTTATATCATCAAAAATAGAAGGATATATATGTGTATATATCCTCCTTTTTTTGTTGGATTTCTGGGTAGCTTGCATTTTGTCTATTATGGTTCAATATGAACATTCGGGAACATGTCCTTTGGTGAACATATATACAATTTCTATTGAGTATAGTCCTGGGAATGAAATTGCTGGGCCATAATGTATGCACATAATCAGTTTGGTAGATAGTGCCAAAACATTTTCTAAAGTCACTATGTCAATTTACACTCAGACCAACAGAGAGGCAATTTTTCCACATCCTCGCCCACACTTGGGATTCTCTGTGGTTTTCATTCTAGCCATTCACGTGGGTGTGTCATTGTATGACAGTGTGTTTTAATTTGGATTTCCCTGATGACTAATGAAGTTCAGCACCTTTTCATGCGTTTATTGACCATTTGGATTCAGT
Source organism: Equus quagga (assembly GCF_021613505.1). Taxonomy (NCBI): domain Eukaryota; kingdom Metazoa; phylum Chordata; class Mammalia; order Perissodactyla; family Equidae; genus Equus; species Equus quagga. The sequence continues at coordinate 61,317,316 of NC_060277.1, forward strand.
TTTTGTATGCACTGTCTACTCAAGTCTTTCACCCATTTTCCTTTTATGCTATCTGGTTTTTTTTAGCTTATTGATTTATAGGAACTCTTTTTATATTATGGATAGGATTCTTTTATCAGATATATGTATTTTAAATATTTTCTCCCATTCTGAGGCTTGCCTTTCTACTCTCTTAATGGTATCATTTGATGATCCGAAGTTCTTATTTTGATGTAGCCCAATTCATTATTCTTTTCTTTATGCTTATTCCTTTAAGAAATTTAAGAGATCTTTGCTCCCCCTCAAAATCATTAAGATGTGCTCCTAGGTTTCCTTCCAAAAGTTTTATTATTTTGCCATCTGAAATTGATTCTTATACATGGTAAGAGATTAAAATTTCTTGTTCCTTATGAAATGTGGAATGAATTGACCAAACACCATTTACTAAAAATACAATTTTTTTAGGAAGAAGTACTTCCAGAGAGGGCCAGTAGCAATTCCAGTGAGAGGGTGGGGGAGCAGGAAGACAATATGAAGGCAGGGGAATTGAGGAAAACTGGCCCCAGTGGATACAAAGTGTGAAGCATATGATGTGGGTTCCTTTTTTACACTTTCTTAAATGTCTTATATGCACAATGAGTATGTGTTGTCGAGTGCCATTGAGGGCTACCTCTGGGTGGTGCCCCTGATCATGGAAGCGGTGGTGCAGACAGTGCTAGAGCAGTGGCCGTTTTATCCCAAGGGAGGCCTTGCCTCTAGGCCTGTCAGTGGGGTGCTGTCATGGAAGCTGGTCTGTCCTATCATCAGTGTGACAGTAGGAAAGCTTTCTGGGTCATCTTGGTACTCCTACCATAAACTACTCACTTGATTTAGGGCTTGAGTAGAAAAAACCAAACTCTTTAGCCAGTCTATCATGGTTCCTACACCCTAGACAGCATAGACAGCTACTCAAATAACTCTAGGCCCGTGGAGACTATTCCCAGTGTGACTTATCAGATCCAAATGAAATACCCAGGACATCAAGGTGGCACACCTTTATGAATCAGACGGAAGTGTTATCAAACAGTTTACTTCTTGGCAAAACTCTACCACATGGCATGGGAGGAAATTGATGCTCCTTAAAAAGTGACCTCATCTCTTTCACACTGTAATAAACCAGTCCTTCCAAAGAACTTGGCTTTGCCAGTTCATAGCTTTCAAACCAGGCATCCTCACTGTCTGAATGTCATACATATGGGGCCTCCAATGGACAGGTGTGTAGATGTCCCAGGAACATACCAGAAGGTCTCTGATCTCCTCTGGACTCTAGACGGAATGGAGTTCTCCTGGCAGTCAGGAATCCTGAACACCAGGCATCAGTTTCTTAAGAGCAGTTCTTGGTATGTTCCCTATAGTCATGGTCATGTCAACACTCCATTCACTGCCCAGATTGCCCAAACCCTTGGCTTGATTTGTCTGGGGAGGTGAGTAAACTGAGATTAGAGAAGTTAAATGACTACCTCATGGCCACCCAGCTGGCAGTGGGCAGAGACCGACCACAAACTTCATTTTCTAATTTAAGACGGCTCCGCAAAATCTCATAAATTATTATACTCCCCTTTGATCTAGCAAGAGGAAAGCAAAACCACAGCCTCCTTCAGTACCTTATGCTAATGTTTAATTATCTGCAAAGATAAAAAGACTCCTTTGTCTAATTAAATTCTATTGGTGCACTTGAGGCCCTTGTCCTCTTGGTGAGTTCTTTTTTAAATAAATTATGGTAAAATAGGCATAACGTAAAATTTACCAGCCTAACTATTTGTAGGTGGACAGTTCAGTAGTGTTCGGTGCGTATACATTGTTGAGCATTCACTCTCCAGAACCCTTTTCATCTCTCAAAACTAAAACTCTTTGCCATTAAACAACTCCCCGTTCCCCTCCTCTCAGCCTCTGGCAACCACCCTTCCACTTTCTGTCTCTATGAATTTGACTCCTCTGGGTACCTCATATAAGTGGAATCGAAGAGTATTTGTCCTTCTGTGACTGGCTTATTTCACTTAGCATCATGTCCTGCAGGTGCATCCAAGCATTGGTGTGTGTCAGAATTCCTTTCCTTTTTAAGGCTGAATAATATCCCACTGTGTGCATAGACCATATTTTGCTTATCCATTCATCCATCGATAGACACTTGGGTTGCTTCTACATTTTGGCTACTGTGAATTCTCACGGCAATCTTTAGGGAGAAAGTGCAAATTGCCTTATAATAATCCTTAATTTGCTTGTGGAATCCCTTTCTGTCCTTGTCCTTTTCAGGAGAAAAAAAAAGAAGCTTCTCTAATTTTTTTTATAATTCTAGTTTCTACCCATTTCCCCATCCCTGTACCTACTGTAAATATCTCCAAATTCTTTTCACGGTTTAGAGGCAAGGTTGGAATGGCCTATTAGCCTGGAAATTAAGGCCTCTCAGAACTTAGTCCTCCCATGATCCAATTAGATTTCTCAATCCCCAGCCCAAGTTGTTCCATCATCAGGCAAACCTCATGTGTCTCCTCATTGCACACACCCTTCTACTCCCATAGGCTGTCTGGTATTTCTACAAAGCTTTCCTAATACTGGGATGGCTTTTTCACTGCCCATCCAAGGCCCAAGCCCTCAGGTAAGGAAGGACGACTCCCAAATTCTCCTAAACACATCAAAATACGGTCTTCCAAATTACATGTGCATTTTGTTTTATGTGACAGATGAGCTCTTTTTTGAACATCAGAATTCAAACTGCAACAAGAAAATGAATAAAGATATGAAAAAGGAGATTACTATTTAAAGAATCCTGTGTGAGTCCTTTTACAAAGCCATGTACTTTACAATGCAAGCTTCGTTAGGATTTATTTAGACTATCACTTCTGCTGTTTTGAAAAAAGTACCTTGCAGGCAGCTTATACTTAACTCCCCATCCCCACCCCATGTAAACCAATCAGTTTTCCTCATCCTGTAGATGACAGTAATTAATGTGTTTTTCTTCTGAAATCCTATTTTAGCTGTTTCCTCTTCAAACTCCTCCTATTTTGGAGAGCTCTTTCCCCTACTTTATTGAGATAATTTAAAATGTGGTTTCTTTTTTCAGCGACGTTAGTAGTATTTCCTCTGGCCCAGCACAGTCTGCAGCTCTAATCTCTGCTGAAAGGCTGCTGGGGATCTGTGCATCCCCCGAGACGGGGGAGAAGGGAGGCTGGGATTCCAACCAGCAGCTCTCGAGTGACGTATGCTATCTCTATTCCACTGGCCAAAGTATGAGGTTGAGTAGCTGGAAGTCGAGCTTACAGGAAAGGAGGCAGGAAGGCTGACTTCTTTTTTAATCAACAAATACTCCTTCTTATCACATCAGTGGTATTTGATGTTTGCTTTTAGAGTCCAAGACTTTTTCCACATGTTTAATCAAATTTCCTTCACTGAGATATTCCAACCATTTCTGGATAGATCCCCTGGCTCATCTTGTAAAAGTGTAACCTAAGCTTCCCAAGTAGGTTGGCCTAGCCAATTTCTGAGCTCCATGAAGGGAGTTACACGGTGAGGAAGTCTGTGAATTCCTGTCACACAGTGGCACCAGCGTTGCATGGGCGGTAATGACAATTTCTGTCTCCTTTGTGTCAACGCCAAACTCTCTGGTCTTTGCTTAATTCAGGAGTATATTTAAGGAGTGGAGAATGGGACACATTAGAAGTTCTTTTGAAAAAGGGATTGTAGATCTCTTTTTTAAAAAAGGAACAGAAATCAGATACCTAATTATCATTTCCCCTTTCCAGAAAAGAGTAAAGATAACTTGACTGAGATATCAGAGTGCAAAAATGTGAGAAAAACTGCATCATTAAACTAAGCCAGGGTCAGTGGTTTACTACTACAAATGTTGGGGAATTTGTGCCAGATATAATGTAGCTAAGAAGAGGAATGTTTATGAACCAATTGATATGATGCCTGAGACAGATGCCAAAGTACAGTCATGGCCGCATAATGACGTTTCAGTCAACAACAAACCGCATATACGACAATGGTCCCATAAATTAGTACCATACAGCCTAGTGTGTAGTAGGCTAGACCATCTAGGTTTGTGTAAGTCCACTCTACGATGTTCGCACAACAACGAAATCAGCTACCGATGTATTCCTCAGAACATATCCCCATTGTTAAGTGACATGTGACCATAATCCATTTGGGGTGGTCGGGGAATAGAAATGGAAGGGTTATGAATAGAAAGGTATGAAATAAAATTGGCCACCAATTACTAATTTCTGAAGCTGGGTGTAAGGTATATGAGATTTATGTTACAATTCTCTCTACTCTTGTGTATGTTTGGAATTTTTCGTAATATGTAGTTAGCAAATAGTGTAGGTGGGACACAATTATAGGAAGTCAACAAAGGCAAACTCATCACACAAAGTACATTCTTTTATTACAAAGGAAAAATAGAAATTAATAATAAAATTATAACAAAAACAGCAAATCAGCCATTAGAATTCAAAATAAAAATAGAAGCAATCCTAGATAACACCTTGACCAAAAAGGAAATAAAAAGTACAAAATGCAATTACTAAATATTTTTGAAGTTATGACAAAGACAGCAGTACATGTCAAAACTTGTGAAATTTGACCAAGCCTGTACTTAAAGGGAAAATGTTGCCTCACAATGCTTTATTACTTGAAAAGAGAGATTGAAAGTAAATGAACTAAGCACTTAGTTAAATAAACTGGAAGAACGATAAAGCATAACTAGAAGATGAATAAATGGCGGGCATTAAAAAGCTAAAATGCAAATCAGTGAATGAAAAAAATGTAATTGAACCTGGAAAGCAGAAAGAAAGGCAGAAAAAAACAAAATTATGGTTGAGATTGGGGGTATAATTCCAACTACTCAACTGGGTGATTCTGAGAAAATAATTGCACAAAATTGACCCAAGATGAGGCAGAGTATTTCAACTAAACAATAACCAGAGAAGAAACTGACAAGATAGTTGAAAATCCTGCTTCTACCCTCACCCCCGAAGCGCCAGTATGACTCTGTAGATGACTTCCATCAAATTTTGAAGGAATAGAAAATTATTTTGCTACTTAAACTCCTCTAGGATATAGAAAAATACGAAACATTTCTCAACTCATTTTATTTGTGGAATAATTCATATTCTAATAATTGATTAAGCTATTGATCAAAAGAGAAACTGCAGCAACATCTCATATGAATGAAAAATCCAAAACAAAATAATGATGAATCCAATCCAGGAATGCATTAAAAGAATGACATACCATGATCAAATGAAGTTTGTTCCCGGAATAGAAGTGAATCCCATAAATTTATGTTTGATTTTTCTTATCAATGGAACAAAAGACAAAATACATTTAGTTATTCCAATAAATCCCCAAAATACATTTATTCTAACATTGATTTGAGCAAGATCTATTTCTTATAAAACTTGGAATTAGAAAAACAGTGCCTTAATATTAGAAAAAATATATATATATAAATTTCATGTAAATAGTGCGTTTAATGACAGTACACTTCAGTTGGAAGAATGAAAAGGTTTTCTCTCTCCTGATCATCCTTTTTGACTGGCCTGAGACCTATCAGTTCTCAGTAGGAGCCCATGCCTAAACTGGGTAGCAATGTCTGCTCCATCAAGACTCCAATGGGATATTTTTTTAGCATGATACAGTGAGTCTAACATTCATCAGGAAGAGCAAAAAGACAGGAATCATCAATAATGTTTTGACCAATAAAGAGTCAGAATTTACTTTGGTGTACATGAAAATATACTGTAACGATGATCACTTATCATGAGAATTAGGCCAATGTAGAGAGGAATCAAGATATTAGACTACTATAATGATGACTTTTCAAATTATTAGATAAAAGATGGATTATTTAATAAGTCTTGTTACAGGAAAATTCAGGAATTATAAAAAGAAGTATTTTGTGTACTATGGTGTGATATTAAGTTAAATATGATTGCTTTGTTTATAAGAAAACCACAGAAAGGGCTCAGAGTATTTTAATCCCATCTCATAGCAGTATAATTGCGTTTATTACAATATTCTAATTTGCCTAAAGAATCGGATCAAGGTTATTTTCTTACAGCATTGTGGGCTGATAATAAAAAATAAAAATTATATGGCACTTATTCTGTGCCAGGCACTTTTCTAAGCTACTGAGGTATATTAACTCCTTTAATCATCACAACAACCGTCTGAGATCGACATTATTTCCCATTAAACACAACAGGAACCAGAGGTGCAGAGTGTTACTGCGACTTCTCCGGGGTCACACATCTAGTAAGTGGGAGAGTTGGCGTTGCGACTGAGGCAGCCTGGCTCCAGAATATACAGCACACTCCCTCTCCTTGCAGTGAGCTCTCTAGGTAAGGCAGGGGAGTCGTTCATTTTTCAGGCTCTAACATGCCTTTTTGCTTTGCTCAGGGACCTGATGCCGAGAACCCTGGACGGGCAGATCACCATGGAGAAGACACCCAGTTACTTTGTCACCCGGGAAGCACCCGCGCGCATCTCGGCCATGTCTAAGGACACCAAGCTCATCGTGGTGGTGCGGGACCCGGTGACCAGAGCCATCTCGGACTACACGCAGACTCTCTCCAAGCGGCCCGACATCCCCACCTTCGAGAGCTTGACGTTCAAAAACAGAACTACGGGCGTCATCGACACGTCGTGGAGCGCCATCCAGATCGGCATCTACGCCAAGCACCTGGAGCACTGGCTGCGCCACTTCCCCATCGGCCAGATGCTCTTCGTGAGCGGGGAGCGGCTCATCAGCGACCCGGCCGGCGAGCTGGGCCGCGTGCAGGACTTCCTGGGCCTCAAGAGGATCATCACGGACAAGCACTTCTACTTCAACAAGACCAAGGGCTTCCCCTGCCTGAAGAAGGCCGAGGGCAGCAGCAAACCCCACTGCCTGGGCAAGACCAAGGGCAGGACCCACCCCGAGATCGACCGCGAGGTGGTGCAGAGGCTGCGCGCCTTCTACCGGCCCTTTAACCTCAAGTTCTACCAGATGACCGGGCACGACTTTGGCTGGGACGGATAACAATATAATTTAAAAAGAAAAAAAATATGAAAATATAATATATTTTTTTACCAGTCGGTAGAGAAAAGACAGTTTAATATTTGTGCTGAAAATATCGGTTTCAGTATTTTTTTCAAAGTATGTTAAGAGATTGTCCTCACCTCTGCCCCCATCTTCATGTATAACCCACACCAAACATTTCGATAAACAAAAAATGAAAACTTCACTCATCTAAATACTTCCAATTTTCAGTTTTTATTTTATGTTTTATATATGCAATCATAAAGTGTGAGCATCAGTGGCCATTAAAACTTTTTTAAAACTCCTGAGGGTAAATCTTTTTCTTTTTTTTTTTAACAAGGCCCAGATAAAATTGCTATCTGTCCTTATGTTTTCCTCCTTTTAACTTTTTTCCCGTGCCATTTTTTTTAAATCATTACCCAATTAATAATGCTACACGTTTGCACCCACCTCGCAGTTATCAGTGTGCTTTCAAATAAAACATCTTTTTTTAATCCTTATACGACTATGCGGTGTGAGAACTGGTATATAGAGATTATTATCCCCGTTTCACAGATAAGGCAAGTGCGTCAGGGAGGTCCGATGACTTACTTTAAGGCCAGATGATGGACCCTGGACAGACCCCCAGCTTCTACTTGTTCCTTGTTTCATGACACTTTCTCCAGGGAGAATGGTGAATAAGACATCTGTACTTTTAGGAGTGGCTGGCTAGTTTGGGGATGATCTGAGATGGGACAGAGAAGGTTTCCTACTGCTTTCTAAGTTCCAGGCCAGCCTTCTGGACTCAGTCGCATTACACGGTTGTGCTCAAGAAAACCACTCAGACCTGCACACATCTTCTAAGAGCCAGTCTTAGCCTTTAAAGTACCCTGAGACAGGAAATCAGCTTGACTGAAGTTGAGAGAAATTATTGGATTCTTGTGTGGAGAACACGATGGACCCTCACACTAGGAACAGGGCCAGGGGTGGTAGGAGCATACTTTCCCTCCTATTTGTTGTTTTGACTGTCTTTTTTTTTTTGGTGAGGAAGAGCTAGCATCTGTTGCCAATTGTCCTCTTTTTGCTTGAGAAGGATTGTCTCTGAGCTTACATCTGTGCCAGTCTTCCTCTATTTGGTATGTGAGATCCTGCCACAGCATGGCTTGATGAGCAGTGTGTAGGTCTGCACCCAGGACCAACCTGGGAACCCCAGGCCGCCAAAGTGGAGCATGTGAACTTAACCACTACACCACTAGACCGGCCCCTTTTTCTCTTTTTTAACAAACAAAATCTGCTTCTCTTTGTAGCATCTCGTTTCTAACCTTGGAGCTAGTACTAAGAAAAAAATCAATAAACATATTTACAATGGCCTAATTTTTCACAGGTGGAGGACTATCACTTTCCACTTTATATTTTCTCCATTTCCTATTCATACCAATTATAACCCAATATTCATTAAAATTTGGAAAATATTCTAAGAAACGCAGATGTGGGTAAAATGGTGGTTTTTCCTTTTCTCCCATTTGTTTCTGCCCAGCACCCATTTATATAGCTCAAATAAATCAGTGGTTTATTAACAGTATTCCTTTACTCTCTGAGTGGGCATTAACAAGATTAGCATTAATGGGAATTAAATTGGTTTAGAGAGAAGCACATACGCATGAAATATATAAAACATTTGTAATTAGTCTGTCAGCAACATTTTATTAAACCCAAGAGGAAAATGTCTCCTATCTCATGGAAGTTTTCTACATCTGCCAAAATTTAAAGGACCAGACATTCTAGTATTCTAAAATAATGTTCTTTTTCTTCTCCAATGTTGTCAACAAAAGAAAGTAAAATTGTTTTAAAATATGCAGTACAATTGTGCATTGGCCATAGGTGCTCTATCAGGTGAAGGAATTATTTCTTGAGCAGCCTAACACAGGATGAAAATGAAGGGAAAAAAAATCATTTAAATGTCTAGATAGTCCATGATTGCTCCAAATCTTTGGGTTTATGTATTAATATCCCATTTTCAGGAGTTAAGTAAACCCCGAATCCAGGTCCCCTTTTCCAGTTGATTTCCTTTCCTTCAGTGCCCTCAATTCTCCAATGTGACAGCCTGTTTTTCTTCTACTTGAATCGTTGCTACCAGCGACGAGACACTCATTTTAGCTCTTCTCATCTTTTCTCTTAACTCATTTTATTTGTGCTTCTGATTATTTTGTAAGTGTTTGCTTGGAATTATGCAAAAGTGGCTTGCACAAGGAAACAATTGCATCTAACAATCTGTATTCAGCAACCTTCATCTTTTTGTGTTAAGAAATAATAAAAACCAGAATTGAGTGCAAAGGACCTCTTCTTGTATGTAGATATGTTTTTGTTGTTCATATTATTTTAAAGATGAATGACCACACAGCACTTCAGGAAAACCTTCTAACTTCTAAGATTGCTTAAGAGTGTTGCAAGTTATAGATCTCAGTGAAAGATCTAGTCAGCATACTTTAAATATCCTCCCAAACAGGAATTTCCCGTTTCTGCCTCCACGTGGTACTTAGTCCTACTATGCATGGTCTTGGCCTCAGATTTCTCTTGTCCATTCAGCTACGCCAAATAAGATTTGAACATCTTAGCCATCCTTCCTCCCAGCTGTCTGCTCCTGCACCATGGCTATTGACCTCCTTAACTCTTCTGAGAGATGGAGAATTATCTCTCTGGGAGACCAACCAGAGGGCTACAGCTTCATTCTGAGCACTTTGCTTTTGAGGTCACGTCTACAGTGTATAAATTCCCCAGATAACTTAATAACTTTTAAGAGAAATTAATTTCATTCCAGTGACTGGAGATTAATAAGCTTCTAGAGAATGGATGTTTATTACTCTAGGAGTATTAATCCCACTCTAATTTTTTATTTTAAAGATCTCCAAAGTTATAACAAATCTCAGTTGTAATCTGGATCAAATCCACATTTGGCACTTGAATCCTTTCTTTAGCTGGTTATGCCGGGGTTGAAAACATTGATGTGTCTATAAATTCTTTGTTGTTGTTGTTGTTGTTGTTGAGGAAGATTAGCCCTGAACTAACATCCGTTGCCAATCTTCCTCTCTCTCTTTTTTTTTCTTGAGGAAGACTAGCCCTGAGCAAACATCTGTGCCAATCTTCTTCCACTTTACAGGTGAGTAGGCACCACAGCCTGGCTGATGAGTGGTGTAGGTCCTCACTCAGGTTCTGAATCCGCGAATATGGGCTGCCTAACTCAACCATTACACCATGAGGCTGGCCCCAGTGTCTATAAATTCTTAACTCTTGATTTTGCAGTTCTAAAGAGGATAAATGTCCCATAAACACATTTATCCCATTTTGTCAGCTGAGACCTGCCAAGTCTAAAAGATATCTAAAATTCAATGTGTGAATAATAAAAATGTCTGTAAAATAATAATACCTTATATTCACTTAGCAGATTATCCTTTCAAATGCATCATTTCACCATAAACCAACAGCAGCTCTCCGTTCTCATTAGTTCCACTCTACAGATGAAGAAACTAATACTTAAGACAGTGATTCCCAAGGAAAGATGATTTTGCATCCCAGGGCAATGTCTGGAGCTATTTTGGTTGTTGCAAGAATGGTGGAGTGTAGGGTGCGTCTAGTGGGTAGACGCCAGGGATGCTGCTAAACATCTTGTAACGCACAGGAGAGTCCCCATAACAAGGAATTATCCCGCCCAAAATGTCAGTGGTGCTGAGGTTCCCAGATTAAGAAGAAATAAAACAGTCACAGCTAGTATGGTCTGAACCAGGTCTTAAAACCAGGTTCTAATTAGCACTTGACTGATAATTCTTTCACCACTCTAGCTGTTTCTTTTGAAAGCCTTTCTTTCTCTCTCTAACTCTATAAGTAACTCCATTATAGTAAGCAGATCGATGTTTAATGCTGTGCTTTGCCAAGAGGAGTACTAAAGAGAAACATCACTGAGGTGGGTTTTTACAAGGAAGATACAAAAGCAGCTTGTAACAAACAGATAGTTGCATTGTGATGAAATAGAATCAGTCAGCTTCAAGTGGGAAAATAACTTGCAATAAAACCTTTCCAAAGGCTTTTCAAGTTCAAGTCTTGCAGTTTCAATTTGCCTCCAAGACAGAGCTGTGACAGTTTCTTGTCACCTGACACAACCAAGTGTCAAGAGATACAAGTAAATGGCTCCACTTCTGTTAAACAGCTTAATTCAGATGGATGTGCTATGTTTACAAATGGCCCCGAATTGCTGAGCAACAGCAAAGGAAGATGAATTCTTACTGCCACATTTTCTAGAAACCCCAGAATTTTGTATGTAATTATCATAGAATCAGGAAAGAGAAGAGCTTGTGGCTCACGAACATAGGAGAGTATGCTGAGATTCAGTCCAGTGAAAGTCTCGTGCAGAAATGAAAGCCTCTGCTTGTTCTCCTGTTGTGCCCTGTGATCAGTGAGGAAGTATGGGACTGTAAAACCTCAAAGGTCAAGCCCTTTTGGGGAAACATCAGCATCACTGTAGAATTTGTGGTCCTCCGAATATCTTCATCAACGTGAAAACAGATTTGCATTCAGAGTCTCAATTATTTGGATGAAAAGCATGGATATGGAAAGTGTAAACCTGTTTGTCCCATCAAGGAACTTTGGAATGACAGACTTTCCCTTTAAAGGTTGATAAAAGGTGAATTTGGGAAAATTACAAGGCAGTGAACCTTCCTACACAGAGTAATAAAATAATAGATTTTCATTATGCCCCGAGGAAATAAAACTGAAAATAGAAATTGCTTCTAATATATGGATCCATTGTGAGATATTTAGGAGATTTAGTTAGTATGTTTCAAGCTATAACCTTAATTTTCGAGTTCAATTTCCAACTGTTGGTTGTGTTGTTTTAATAGCTGTATGCTCAACAGCTTACTCTCCTCTGGTTTTACTGTCAAAATAAAAGCTAACAATAAATAGGCAACGTACATTCTGTTATGAGTCCTTTTCATCCCCAAATTCCTGGGTCTAGTATTTTAGGTGCATTCGAAGGATCAGATATGATGAGAAACGGCATCCTTTGTTAACTCTGTCTGGCTGGTACCTGATTAGGCTAGATTTTTCGCTTGATGCTAACTGATATTGATATTGATGCTAACTGATATTGATATTGTCTCTGCACATAGCAAACTGTGGTCCATGTGCTTTCAGTCTCTTCCAAAGTCACTTTAGAGTAATCCTAGAGTGTATACCGTCTCTGGTGTCTTGTTTTCATTGCAAAGAGGAGTGATGTGTCTTTTTCCTTTCCACCTCCCATCTCCATGCTTCTTTCACTTTCTAGTGCCTTCTCTTCCTATGTCCTGCCTGTATGCAATGATCCCCCTAGCATCCCAGCCCTACTGGCCTAAGTTCTGCCCTCCCTTCAATTGTACGGTACTCAACGGCATACATGTCCTGCTTCAGATTCCTGGGGGAGATTTTGCAGCCCACTTAGGGTAACTGCTTTCAGCTTCAGCTCTAGGGAAAGTAGTCTGATTATCTGATGTAGATACCAGAGCAGATGAAGGTCAGATGGGTTTAACTTTCCCCAAGAATATTTACATTAGGAAAACAGGGCCCAAAGGAAGATGAATGAGACAGAGTATGACAGTGTGGGGGCTCATTTTGACAGGAGGTGGAGGTGTTGTTGGAAGGACACTGACCAGCTTTGCCGTGCCCCACCCCTCACCAGTGACCTGAAGAACCAGGGTCAGCAACTTGGCATTCCACTTCTGAAATGGTGTCTGCCTATGGTCTGGGCAGTGGCATTTTTCTCCCACCTGTTTTCCCATAAAGCCTTGTCTAAGCTCAGATTTCTTTATTTCAAGCCTGCAACAGCTGGTCAACAGAGAACAGTAGGAAGCAAGAAAACTTTACAGTCATTTCTCTGCCATTTTTCAGAGGAAACAAGAGTTCTTGATTAGCTACCATCAACTAATACCTTTAGGGTCAAACCTAATTCTTATTTCAGACTACTTTATCTTACTCCTAACAAAGATCAGTTTGTTCTTTGTTATGAAAAATCCAACTAAATATTCTATAATAATAGTAACTTACCTTTAGATGGAATGATTCAAAGCATTTTTACACACTGCTTAGGCTTGAACTATTTTTTTTTCCTTTCTTTCTAGATTAAAAAAATGTTTATATAGTATATTATAGCTCTTTCCCATTTGCAACAAACTCTGCATTTCCCCTCCCCTGAATTACTTACAGATATCTTTTCAGCCTCTTTCTTTTCACCCTTCTTACTTACATATCATTTCTCTTCTGAGTGAACTTTCACCCTTCAATATTTTCCTGTATCAAAATCCTTAAGCCAAAAGTCATCTTGCATTTTTATTTTTTGTATTCTTCTTTTCTTTACAATTAGATTCTTAGCTGTTACTTTTCCCTTTGTGTAACCGTCTACCTCCAGAATTGTACCTTATTTTTCATTTTAAAGCTTGTCCTTTATTCTTCCTTCTTTGATCTTCACCTTTTCTCAGATTGTGCCTTTCCCTTTTAGGAAAAGTTCTCTTTGGAGAAAAATCTCCTTTCCACTAGCCTTTCAACATATGGCATTTAAACTTTCTTAGAGATGTAGCTTTCTTATCCCCTCTTACCCACTAAAATGCAAAAGTACCAAACAGCGTTGGCTCCTGACTATAAAGCGATTCCATATTGAACATGTCCAGCTCTCCTTCCATCCAGCCGTAAATAATGAGCTCCTTTTCAGACTCTTTGGCCCCTGCTTTTTGATGAGACCATTAATAAAAAGTTCTGTATCAACGGAATGATAAACTCTACTAGCCCGAGCCATATATAATGAATACGCAGAAAAATTGGAAGCAGATCTGTTTTTACCAGCCTCATCCTGTCTTCCCACTGAAGTTGCAAATCTCCCACATGGTAACGATGCCCAGGGTCCATTTCTCTCATCAATCCTTCAGTGTGTGTCTCTAGGTTTCTCCCCAGTCTGTTCTCTGCTTTTCCATGCCCATTTATTCCTACAACATTTTCATTATTTGATTCACTCTAGCTCCAATTTCTCCAGCCTGATCTTCATCATTTTTACTATCATCTCCCTTATTTCTGCTATTGCCACTCGGATGTTTTCTAGATCTCTAAAACTGTGCTGAGTCTGCTTTTCCCTGATGCTCTATCATCTTCATGAGCACCCCTCCTTCATTTCCTATGTTATTTTGAACTTTTCTCCACTCACCGTTTGAGGCCAGGGATACAGCCATACTGGTAAGTAATATGATTAAATATTCATTAGACTTACTTAGAGCTTACTTATATATATCTTAAAAGGAAACCGTGGTCTTCCAATCCATCCATTTTATTGATCCTATTTTCCTTTTCTTATCAATTCCTCAGCTCTTTCTGTGCCTTAGTGATGAAATCCCATGTCTTGTGGATAATTTTGTGAATGGTCTTGATGATGAATGGTGAAGTCCTGCATGAATCATTCAGTACCGCTGATCGTCAGTTTTCTCATTTGTTAATTAAAAAAAACAACTGCAGTGCTGTCAAGTTCATTCCAACTGAAACATCCAGAAACTTTTTATGGTTGGGGCTGTCACTAATCATTATTTTTCTTCTGTCTCTCAAAATGATTATCATTAAATCAATCACTTCACCTATTTCCCACAGTCCCCTGAAAACTGTGGCTAAAATTTGCTTTTATTAATGTTATCTGGCCACCAAACCTTTCCTTCCTGTATAACTTGGTCACATTTGTCCATGTTGGAGGAATGGTGAGTGCCCCCGAATTGCGTGTTTCTTCCTACTTTCCTTGCAGTCCTGGCATCATCACTTCTCCTTGACTCTGAGGCCATATCTTTTCTGGATTCTGAAAATATTCTGTTAAAAAAAATGTCCTTAATAACAGTTTCTAAATTGAGGCTATCTTAATCCATCCCTTTTTGGCCCTTTAATTTACAGACTACCCCCCACCTTGAACAGTGAAATATAGCTATAAAGAAACTCATTCATTCTTGTGTTAACCATTGCTTCCATCATCACTTTGATCTGGTCCAGACGGACCATGGTTTTCCTTTGACATATGCTATTTTCTGTGAATGTTTATACTCTGGATTTTTTCCACCTCGTGCACCATTCCCTGCTTTTTCAAAAGAAGGAAGTGGGTACCTTACTCTTTGAATCCTTTGCTACTGAGATAATGCACCGTTTATAACCATTTAGAAATGGGGCAGTGCCTCTTGATCGACCATACAAATGCCTTCTGAGTCTAGCATTTACCCAACAATTATCATCAAGTCATCAGAAGAGGCACTCTCTGTTGCTTTGTGTCCTGGTCTCTATGGTCCTTACAATTAAATCCAGTCAGCTTTGATTTGTGGGAATTTACTTAGTTTCAAAGGTGTCTTTTGAACTCTCTTTTTAAAAAAGAGTCCTCTTTTTTTATTTTGCTAAAATATACATAACATAAAATTTACCATCTCAACCATTAAATATACACTTCAACGGGATTAGGTACATTCACCATATTGTCTGCAACTATTACCACTATCTATTTCCAGAACTTTTTTATCATGCCAAACAGAAAGTCTGTACCTATTAAACAATAACTCCTCATTCCCCCTTCTTCAGCCCCAGATAATCTCTACTCTGCTTTCTGTCTCTTTGAATTGACTCCTCTGGGTATCTCCTATAAGTGGATTCATATAATATTTGTCTATTCGTGTTTGGGTTATTTCACTTATAATGTTTTAATGATCATCTACAGTATGGCATGTGCCAGAATTTCCTTCATTTTTAAGGCTGAATAATATTCCATTGTATATGTAGACCACACTTTGTTTATCCATTCATCTGACAATGGACATTTGGGTTGTTTCCATCTTTTGGCTATTGTGAATAATGACGCTATGAACATGGGTGTGCAAATGTCTGCTATAGTCTCTGTTTTCCATTCTTTTGAGTGTATACCTTGGAGTGGAATTCCTGGATCACATGGTAGTTCTGTGCTTAACATCTTGAGCAATCGCCAAAGTGTTTTCCACAGTGGCAATGCATGAAGGTTCCAATTTCTCCACATCCTCTCCAGCACTTGTTATTTTCGGTTTCAGTTGTTTTCTTTTTTCATTGTTGTTGATAATAGTGGTCCTAATAGGTGTGAAAAAAGGATGTTTTTTTCTGTCCTTACACAGACTTGTTTCTCGTTTTCCTTGACCTTCCCTGTCCACTGTCCCCCTCTCTGTCCCTCAGATAAAATCAGCTTCCCCTTTTTCTTTCCACAACTGTAACCTGCTACTCCTCTGTTTTCTTTGACTGCTTCCTCTGCCTTCTTTCAAACTTCCCACGCCTTGGAAACCCTCCTGATCATCTGCCCTGAAAGCATACAGTGACTTGTGCAGCTCGGCTGGCCTTTCCATCCTTGACTCTTGAAGCCAACCGACCTGTACCTTTTCCCTTCTCATCACAGTAGCACGTGGTCAGGGTACCACACTCAGTAGCCCCCATGGACACAGTCTTCCCAAAAGACTGTTCAGTCTCACCTTTATTTGAAGCATGGCCAGATTCTTGTTTTGCACATTGGAGACACTTTCTTGATGGCATTTAATTATCAAGTCATCCCTCTGACCTACTCTGGACCTTGAATGAGGGGGCTAGGTCCTTGACTACCAGTGATAACCACTCAAGTTCCCGATAGCAGACTCCCTTTCCTTCATGCCACGTGCCTTTTCCACATAATGCATTCATCAATATGATCTCCAGGCTGGCTTTTCAACCTCACCAGAATTATAAACACAGCCCAGTGTTTGTTTACTCGGTCACAGTTTCTCCCTTCTCCTGAAGGGATAAGCAAAATTTAACTTAAGCCTACTGAGTAGGATCACTATGAATAAAAACAAGTTGAGTCATTATTTATTATTTTCACTTCAAAAAAAATAAATAAAATTGTCACCATGAATGAACAAATCTGCATGAATTCTTGCTGCTGTCATCTTGAAAAATGAGTATCAGAAAAATGCTCCCAGGAGCAAATTCAGAACCACCTCAGGCTCAGAGACTAATCCTGTCCTTAGACGGGACATAGATGCTTAAACTTTAAATAGGCAGCCACACTCGCTGAGGCTCTACCTGCCTTTACATTTTGCTCAAATTCTGATAACTAGGCTCATTTCATTTTTCTTGTAACCAAGCTCCCAATCTCATAAGTCTGCCCAGGTAACTAAGTGTTGTCTGCTACCCCTATAGCTGGTGTTAGCCTTTTTTGCTCCAGTTACCCCAGGATCGGGAGGGCCCATCCTCACAGCCATCTCTTTGACTATATTGCTGACATCTGCTGAAGACCTCCCTTGCTTTATCTACCTAGGTGGGTCAGGAGATGGGACAATGGTCTTCTGTGTGAGCTTGCCCAACCACCTGACCCGTGCCTGTGGCAATCTCTGTTTATTTTGTCATCTTAGTGATGTCGTTGCTGACCCAGGCTAAAGCCACGGGGAGCCTCATTCTAGAGAACAGATTCCAGTGGCTGGGGCTCAGCTTTTTCTTCATACGTTTTCTAAGACAAATCCGTTTTTCCTCTCAATTTCAACGTGTTTCTTGTGGGAATTTGGAGGGTAGCTTTGCAGCTTTGGTTCCTTCCCATTTAATGATATTCCCCAGGTGGCTGCTGTTTCTCCTGAAGGGTTTTCTTAAAGAAATCTCCAGTCTAGCTGGGCACATAGATAGCAGGAGTTCTTTCTGTCCTCTCCTGCCTTCACCCTTGGGCAGGTGGATTTACTGTGAAAAGAATAAAGCTCAAGCTTCAGATCCTTTGCTGGCGTGAGTCCCTTACAGCATCCTTTACCCAGTTTTGTATTTGCAGTTTTGTATTCTTTTCTTAAAGGAGCACCTCAAATTGTCTGAGCTTCAGGCTCCGTGAAACCTGTTTCTACTTCTGCCTCTGTGATTCTTGGGGAAGATAAATTTGCCACACCAGCAGGATGCCATTTCTTCCCCTTTCACTGCTTCTTGATTAGTACACCCCAGATTCCATCCTCCTCCAAGTGAAGAATGCTATATTCTCTACTTCCTCGTCCTTATTCTTATCATTTGCACCTGGCTGGTAGCTGTAACTTGACAAAGAGATACCTAGATGTGTGTAAAGAGCAATGACAAGGGGCTGGCCCGGTGGCGCAGTGGCTAAGTGCGCACGTTCGGCTTTGGCGGGCTGGGATTTGCCAGTTCGGATCCCGGATGCGGACATGGCACTGCTTGACACAGCATGCTGTGGTAGGCGTCCCACGTATAAAGTAGAGGAAGATGGGCACGGATGCCAGTCTTCCTCAGTGAAAAAAGGAGGATTGGCAGCACATGTTAGCTCAGGGCTAATCTTCCTCAAAAAAAAACACAGTGACAAACCAGTGCAAGGGAAGCCCAATTCCCTCAGCACCTTTTGAAAGGATTGGTAATAGTGCATTTTAATTTTTACTGGTAGTGCCAGATAAAACCTATCAGCACAGACCTAAATCCAGGGTGACTAGGGACACTAGATATGTTAATATAATTCACAAATCACCTTCCACCCTTCTTAAGCCCTTTAGAGCCTATTTTCTAACATAAATCTTTATTACCGAGAGTCAGTATGATTACTAATTAAGAGTATGGGTGTGCAATTTGAAGTCTAGATTTGCCAGTTTCGACCTGTGTGACTCTGGAAAACCTACTTAATCTCTCCATGCCTCAGTTTTCTAACCTGTAAAGAAGGGGTGTCCATAATAGTGCTCACAGCATAGGGCTCTTAAGAGGATTAAATTATTATGTGAAGTGCTTATATCGATACTTGGCACATAGTAGATAGTATATAAGTTTCAACTTTTATATTAGCTATTATTTAGAAACTTTATCGACTCACTCTCTTGGTTCTAGAAAATGACTGTAGTTTGCATGAATATGTACATCCCTGTCTTCCTATGCACTTCCAGGCCTCTTTGCACACAGCTTATGTAATTTGGGATAATAGCATAACATTTTAAGATTATTTTACCTTGAAATTAAAAGACTGCTCAAATACACACTGGACGCTTCCAAATCCTGAAGCTATCTAATAGCTAAGCAGGAATCGGAAGGAGAGAGAATCACTTAAACCCACTGACAGAGTCCATGTTTGGGTCATCCCATGGTTACATCCCCATATTTTTTTTTTTTTTTTTTTGAGGAAGATTAGCCCTCAGCTAACTACTGCCAGTCCTCTTTTTGCTGAGGAAGCCTGGCTCTGAGCTAACATCCGTGCCCATCTTCCTCTACTTTATACGTGGGACGCCTACCACAGCATGGCTGCCAAGCAGTGCTGTGTCCGCACCCGGGATCCGAACCAGCGAACCCCGGGCCACCGAGAAGCGGAACGTGCGAACTTAACCGCTGCGCCACCGGGCCGGCCCCGCATCCCCATATTTTCCAGAAACAAGTCATGGGCGGGAGGGAGAGCACCTAGGCTTCCCCATCATAAGTCATCCACCAGAAAGCAAACACTTGGGGTTACTTGGTAGAGTGACCCACGGGTCCCCATGGCAGGGCTGTGAGAATCTGCAAAGAGCAGTCCCTAACAGCCTCAGGTCCTGGAGTCTTGCTCTGACACTAGCTTGTGACTTTACATAAATCCTTCGGGGTTCTCAGAGTGTCAGTTTGCTCATCAGGGAGTAGATTAAACGGTTTCAAAGCTTCCTATCAGCTCTAAGCAAATAGAAATGCAAGTTCCATCAAACCGTTTGCTTGGTGGGTCCTAGCGATGACACGTTTCAGTTGTCGAACACTTTAGGTTTCACACAAGTCTTTTACAGTCTTTTTCTTTAGCAGTCAGTGTCCCTAAAGGTGGGATATCTCCACGTTCATCAATGAACACTCCTAATAGCACCGAAGTTCATGACGCTTTCTCAATAATACCTTTGCAACAACATGGCCGAGTGTTTGTTTACTTAAAAAGTCATTATCGCAGGCACTGTGATCCAGTAGAGTTAGTAGTTTATGCCACATCCCGCTTCTGCAATCATCTAGTACAGAGCAACTTAAATTCACAGTTTGTATTTTCATTAGAAGAGGAAGAAAGATGGCGACATGGAAGTTAAAAATATATTGATTTTTCGGGGCTGGCCCGGTGGCCGAGTGGTTAAGTTCGCAGGCTCCGCTGCAGGCGTCCCAGTGTTTCCTTGGTTCGAATCCTGGGCGCGGACATGGCACTGCTCATCAAACCATGCCGAGGCAGCGTCCCACATGCCACAACTAGAAGGACCCACAACGAAGAATATACAACTATGTACCGGGGGGCTTTGGGGAGAAAAAGGGAAAAAATAAAATCTTTCAAAAATATATTTTTCAAGTGATAAACTTTAGGGGAAAAAGCTTAATGAGAAATGATTCATGTACCGGCAAGGGTGGTGTTCAGCCTCCACAGCTATAAAAACTGGGTTCATCAAACTGGGCTGCTCTGTTTATCCGAATGTTTTGAGGTCGTGGAATTCATTCACGCTTACAGTTGCAAAGCCTCAATATGATGAAAATGATCTTTAGCAGCAGTCCATAAGATGAAGATATTTGCCATGAAATAGGACTTATATGCTATGAAATAAAACTTTACAAGGCTCCTGGCTTTATAGACTAGGCCTGTTAGCATTTTATATATCTATCAAACTTGGTTAAACAGTTTTAGCTTCCCTGCATTTTCTTAAATTAAAAGTTGTAATTTTTCAAGGGTAAAGCTGGGCTTCCTAGGGGTTTTTGCAAATATATTAAGGTTCATAAAAAATAAGCAAATTAATAGTTTCCCTTGATGGTTTGGTTCAGTTGAGCCAATTTTTGTTTATTTTCTTCTCCTTGTAGTGGAAAGGGAACTGAAAGGAGATCGTTTGTGGTGGTGGATATTGATTTGATGCAATTTGTTTGCTCATATTTGTTGAAGAAGAAATTATATTTATGTGCATGCTATGTTAAGCAGGCACTCTATTTGAACTTCCAAGTCTTTTGGTCATATTTGATGATCATTAACATTAAAAAAGCCTTTCAAAGCCCCTTTAAATTATTTTTCTGTGACTAAGTCATCAAAAAGGTAGCTTTTATGCACTTTAGGTCTTGGAGTTTATTTTTAGTATGGCAAATTTTCCCCCATCTGAGAGAACTCACCAGTTTCTTTCTCTGAGGACATATAATTTCTTCTTCTGCTTTATGTCCATGGTCCTTGATCATTTCTTACAAAAGCTGCTAAGGTCTTTTATTAAAAATACCTCTGCGAGAATTTTCTTAATTCTGTAACTTTTCTACTCCGCTAATTTAAACTGGAAACTGTTTAATGTACTAAATGTAAATTTACCGTGACAAAACTACCAGAAAAATTATAGACAGTAACAACAAACTAAAAATTTCAACATAAAATTGGAAAATCCTATTTTAAATGTGTTTATTAAATAGCACCACTATACTAGTTTCTGTCTCTTTCTGTGTAACATAAAATGTGTACGTTTTCTATGATAAAAGTTTAAAGAGTTTAAAACATCTGTCTTCATAACATATTTTGTTGGTCATTTTCCCTTCAGTGTTACTTTTGTTTAAAAAAATAAATTTTGTTTGTGTTTTATATTTTATTTAATAAAAGGCCCTCCTTTCATAAACACCGGGTCAGTTGCTGTCATTCATTGGTGCTTTCTTATAGAACGTAGTGCTTGAGGACTCCAATACCGCTGATGGAGTAACATTATTTCAACACTAAAGTCAGTCTCATGTTCTTTAAAAGGAAAATTATCAACGCTTTAGACTTACATATGTTCTTTTCCTTCCTTAAAATCAACTATGTCTTTCTTTTGGTCCAAAAGCAAGACATGGGGAGGGTTTTGGTTTTCCAATAAAACAAAAATTAATGCTAGTTTATTTGTTATTTAAATAGTCTGTTAATTTTATCCTTTTGGATTCCCAAAATACTTTTTTTAACAGCTCTATTGACGTACAATTGAACATCATAAACTGTACATATTTAAAGTACGTGATTTGACAATTTTCAAGATATGTAAAAACTTGTGAAACCCTAACCATATTTAAAATAACAAATATATCCAACATTTCAAAAAGTTTACTATTTCTTCTTATAGTTCCAGCAGATTTTGCTTCACATATTTTGAAGTTCCCTTATTAGGTACGTACACATTTAGGAGTATTATGTCTCCTTGATGAATTGGTCTCTTTACCATTATGAGGTAGTCTTCTTTATCTCCAGTAATATTATTTTCTTGGAAATATACTTTCTCTAGTATCTATATGGTCATTCAAGCTTTATTTTGATTAGTGTTAGCGATAGGTCTTGTATACGTTGCAAAATGATCACCATGATAAGTCTAGTTAATATCCATCAACAGATATAGATACAAAAAAAATTTTTCCTAGTGATGAGAACTTTTAACATTTACTCTCTTAGCAACTTTCAAATATGCAGTATTATTAACTATAGTCACCAGGCTGTACATTACATCCCCAGGACTTAGTTACTTTTTTAACTAGACATTTGTACCTTTTGACGCCATTCACCTATTTCACACCCCTCCCCCCAATTTCCTGACTCTGGCAATCACCAGTCTGTTTTCTATGAGCTTGGTGTTTTGTTTGTTTGTTTGTTTTGTTTTGTCTTTAGATTACATGTAAGTGAAATCATATGGTATTTGTCTTTCTCGTAGTCTGACATATTTCACTTAGCATAATGCCCTCAAGATCCACTCATGTTGTCACAAATGGTAAGATTTCATTTTTTTATGACTGGATAATATTCCATTGTATGTATAGTCCACATTTTCTGTATCCATCCATCCACCAATGGACACTTAGGTTGTTTCCATATCTCAGCTATTGTAAATAATGCTGCAATGAACACGGGGGTGCATATATCTTTTTGAATTAGTGTTTTCATTTTCTTCAAATAAATACCCAGAACTAGAATTGCTGGATCATATGGTAATATTTTTAATTTTAGTATTTTAAAATAGTATGACCCTATCTTAACTTGATTACATCCTCAAAGACCAAATAGGGTCACATTCACAGGTAACTGGGATGAGGACTTCAAAATATCTTTTTAGGGGCCAGCCCGGATGGCCTAGTGGTTAAGTTCAGTGTGCTCCACTTCAGCACCCAGGGTTCTGTTCCTGGGTGTGGACCTACACCACTCATTAGTGGCCATGCTGTGGTGGCGACTCACATTCTAAAAGAAGAAGATTGGCAGTTGATGTTAGCACAGGGCAAATCTTCCTCAGCAAAAAAATATATACATATATCTTTTTGTAGGGACACAATTCAATCCCAAGAAGTACCATAAATTCAGAGGGCATAAAATAAATATCTAATAAGTTACACTGAATTCGCCATAAACAAATTATTTCTCCTTCCTGGGTTTCACGTGTGCATTATCTATTGCTGCAGAACAAACTGCCACAAGTTTATTGTCTCCTGGTTTCTGTGGGTCAGGATCCCAGACACAGCTTAGTTGGGTCTTCTGATCAGGGGCTCACAGAGCTGTAATCAGTCAGGCTGCATTCTCATCTGGATGCTTGTCTGGGGAAGAATCTGCTTCCAAGTTCATTCAAGCTGTTGGCAGAATTGTCTTTGAGATTCTAGAACAGAGGATCCAGCTCTTGCTGACTGTCAGGTGGAGCCCACTCTCAGCTCTTAAGGCTGCCTGCAGTTCCTCGAGGCCACCACAGTTCCTTGTCGTGTGGATTTCCTCAACATGTCTGCTCACTTCATCAAGCCACCAAGGAGAGTCTAGAGTGAGTCTGCCACCAAGGTGAAACCTTACATCATGTAACAGAATCACAAGAGTGACATCCATATTCTGTTGGATAGAAGCAAGTCCTGCCCACGCTCAAGGGGAGGGGATTATGCAGAGGCATACATACCAGGAGGTGGGGATCTTGGGGGAACCTTAGGGTCTGTCTGCCACATGTTTCCTCACCCGAAGAATGAGGGGACTGAAATTGGTGCTCACCAAAGTTCGTTTCAGCTCTGGCATCTAAGTGTCTGGGGAGATCCTTCACCCCCCAACTTTACATATGCTGGCATCCTCTCCCCTGCCCATCATGTCCCACTTCTGACGTGCAAGCACAGAGCCATTCATAACCGTGTCCAGGTTTTTGCTGATGAGAGACCCGGACTCATCCGCTACCTTTGCTGAGACTGAGAACCTGGAAAGGCTTCTTTAACCAGTGTAAGGTGACCTCTAATTCCTGCATGAAACAAAGCCTTCATTTTCCTCTGACTGAGTAGAATAACTCGAATTTATAACACTCTTGACTTGTTTTTGTTGATACATTCTCCTGAAGAATAAGAATCCTTTCTCTGCTGATCTGAAGTTATTAAATCCCAAATCCCTTGCTTCTCCAAAGGTAACTTACAGAACTATGTCTTTTGATATAACTTAATAAATGCTAAGGAAGGCCGCATCATATTGTTTTTTCCCGGCCTGCTTTTGGTAGACCTCATCTTCGTGTTACTCCTGCTTGGAAGACCTTGTTTTATAACCTTTCTTTTCTCACCTGCCACGTGATTCCCTCTGCTTACTCCACCACCCTTTCTTTCTTTCCTCCTTTCTTCCCTCCTTTTCATTATACCATTTATGGTTAAAAACTGATGCTTCCCGGGAGAGAAGAGCTCAGAACTTACATGTCCTCACCCCAAGTCTGCTCCTGAGCTGCCACTCTGGCCACTGCCCATACCCATGTGCAGCCTCCCTACTCTGCTTCCCCCCACCCTCGCCATGACACTGGGTTCTTAAACTCCTGGGCTAAGTTGGCAGAGCAGTTCCTACAGCCCTAGTGTCCTCTCTCCCCCTCAGCCTGCTCTACACTTCACTCCTCACTCCATCCCACCTCTTGCCTCATTGGTGAGAGAAAGGCATTCTCAAGCCTGGGATACGGTAATGCAGAGCTAGATAGTTTTACACTGAGATTCAAGTAAAGTTAGAGTGACTGAGAGCCAAGATCTGTTGAAACTCTTCTTTGCATCTCCAGCCTCACAACAGCGGATGTATTCCTCAACACGGTAGCATTGATCATAGTTCCAGAGGTTGGATGAGATTATTGTTGGTGGCATGAAGGCAGGAGACAGCACAGTGCCACCACAGAAAAGCTTCTCAGAATACATAAGTTAATGAATTAATCTATTGTTTCAGGTCACTACTGAAGTACTGACAAAGGTAAGATGGTGGTCCTGTGGGGACGGACATTACCTGAATCGCCTGCCTCGTATGCTCCCTTCCATACCCACAGAAGACATCGTTAATCGATCATAGCACTTGACATATTGAATTCTGATTTCCCCTGAGAATCCTTTCCAACCACATGCTTTGGGGAGCTCCTACCAACTGACTGAAGTTGGTTCATGCAATGACACCTATTTTCCGTCCCTGCTTTAGAGCTCGGGGAACATAAAGGGATAAAATGGGGAAAAGGCTTGGAAAGGAAAATGGACAAAATCACTGGGGTCTCAACTGACAGCTGACTCTTTCTACAGTGTGTTTAACTTTATCACATTTCAGCTTCCCTCTCCTGTACCTGAAATACAAGTGTCCAGAAGATATCTGGGTTCCCTAAGGTTGCAGAGCCAGATTAGAGTGCTTTTGATTTGCTTCATTTTCATTTGTAAAATAGCAGTAATGATGGCTTCCAATCTGTAGAATCACTGTAAAGATTCAATAAGTCGTGTGCGTCCGGTTCTTAGAGTAGTTCTTGGTACTTGACAGTACTTGATCAATATTAGTTATCACCGATATTAATATTAGTTAGGATTTCCAAGCAGTGATCCTGCAGGTGAGGCTTGAGAAACATCTTTTACCCCCAACACAGCCTTTCTTGTGTGGGCTGGGTGGAATTCTGCCTCAGCTCCGGGAACAAGCCTGCAAAAGAACTGGCAAACTCACTTACCTCTGCAGTTACCATGTCACGGCAGAGTGGAGATGTCTGCGGGGCCCACGGCATTGTGTGAATCATAATAAACTTCCCAAATGCAACCTGACCCGGCCCCTCACTGTGCTTCCCGTTAACTTTTACTTCACCTCAGAAAGACCTTCATGGGAAATGTGGTTTCAGAAGTGTTGGAGGAATTTGTCATCAGGGACCTCTTTAGTTACTGAGCCCACGTGAAGTAACCAGGGCAGGAAATACATCTGTTCCGCAGCAGCGAGTTGCCCCAGTGGGTACACGGCTCTCCAACTCCAGGGGAACTTTTGCACACCAGCATCCTATATCACAGCCATCTGCCCCAATAAATCCTGCACCTATTGCTAGTTAAACCCAGTGGTATCCAGGGACGGAATGCTTGATTCATTAGCTACTGATGAGGCTAGGAATCGAAAGACCTGCCTTCTCTTTTCTGCTTCATTACGTTCAAGAGCAATTAAGAAAGGGATTTTGTCATCACATTCTTGGCAATAAATGCAATTGCAGTGGGCTTAGCTGTAGCCTTGAAGCAAAAATGGGTCATAGGTTTCTATGACATTTCCGAGTTGAAGGTAATGATGGTCATTGCCACAACCTTTTTCCCTATCTGTATCTCCAGTTTACTATCTAAAAATAAAACGAATGATGAACACATTGACCTCCTTTCAATAGAGCAATGAGAGTTGGAACCAGTTGACCTTCAGGGACATTCTCGTTGCACAACGGGTCATTCTTTATGTCTGAGATGTGCAGAGGAAAGGTGCCATTCAACCTGACCCAGGGATGAGAGGCCAACGGCTTGCCAACAGGCATAGGGAGCCCTCTCAGATTTATGAAGCATCCCGATATGTCAGTTTCCATTCCCGACCTTGTAGGTGCGTCGTCTCCTCATCCTGGTCCCTTTGGGCCATGCGTTGCAGCCCTCTGCAGCACTGTAATAGGGAAGGTGGCATGACAGTAAAGAATTTGGTAAATCACAGCCTCTTTTTTTTTTTTCCTTGCCTGTGCTCCAAGTACTAAATATTTGAATGGAATAAAAAAAAAAAACACCTCAATGAAATCAGTGATTCCAATTATTCCCCCTTAAAAATGTTCTATCATGCTGTACGCCTTAAACTTATACAATGATGTATGTCAATTATTTCTCAATAAAACTGGAAGAAAATGTTCTGCTTCAATCGTAATTATATCCACAACCTGCACTACCTTCTTCATGAAAAATAGAAGATGCATTAATTTTTAAAGTTTTCTAACAACTGAGAATTTTAAATACAGCAAAGCAATTTGATTCTATTCTCAACTCCCTGGACCAACATCCAAGAATTCAATATGATTGGCCAGGGGCATAAACAAATGCACAGGACGGTCAATGAAATGTGAAATGTGGTGCCAAAAATCTTGGTTAATTTTCAATTGAATTTAATCTTGGAATTCAAAGAGATCTTTGGAGTTAACTATTCCAGCTTCCCCAAGACCTAAACAAAGTCCCCAAGTGGTCACTTTAGTCCTTTACTCCAGTGGGCACATCCTGATTTCCTCAACCTTCTAGGGGAAATAAGAAGCGGACCCCTTTGGCCCCTCTTACTCCATAGACTATTTGGAAGTAAAGAGAGATGCTAGATGGGCCCTCCATGAAAAAACAGAAGCTTTTAACTTCAGTGCCACAACTTCAAATCCCATCCAGTAGCACATTGAGGTAATTTTCTTGAGATTAGAAGGGGCAGAGCAGAAGTTGCTGGATGCCACTAACGATTCCATCCTTCAGTCACCCCTGGCCTTCACTTCTGGATGTCAATCCAGACCTGCCTTTGCGGATTCTAGAATTTGCCTGAGTAATGTCACTTGGTGGGACTTTCTGACTAATCACACCTTCGCCAATTTGCCCATTTCCTGGCACACTATGCTTCTAGCCACAACCTCCGTAGTCCAAGTCCACATGCTGCTGAAGCTGACTGCTCACCTCTAGGTTCCTATCTTGGTACAGAGAGCATCAGGGCATCCACATGCAATCACTGGGGCTTCAGAGTTGGGAGGAAGAAATGAACACCACTGTGTTGTGCAACATACTGGGCTCCGCTCAAGGGTTGGCATGAGATGTTCTTCCTGATAGAAATGCAAACCACATGTGGTGTGAAGACGAAGAGGAGTTTGACCCAATTCATAGAGCCCTAGTATAGCAGATAGAAGGGTTAAAGATTGAAGGAATTTACTGCCTGCAGAACTCACTCTGATGGAGAGTTGGCATGAGTCAGGTGAGAGGAAGTAAAGAATAAATGGACACAAGGCAGTGTGAACAGAGTATTGCCCAAAGGGCCTTGGAAGAGAAGAGAGGGTCAAGGTTGTGAGATGTGAGCTGGTTTCATCTGTAAGGCTCTACTCCTTAACTCCTGGTTTATTCCAGAAGGATATCCTCTCTAGCCAAAAGACATCACCCCAACAATCCCAGAAGTTCCTGGCAGATGGAATGACTAAGGCTTCTCTGCAAAAAGTCATTCCTGGGCAGGATTGAGCACATCTTGCCCAATCGAGTAAATTGTGGAATTGATTTTTTTTCCCAAACTATCTACCACAAGTATTGAAACTGGTAGTGGTAATCCCTGGTAGGTGGGGGGCTGCCCTTATTTAACACTTTACCAAACTCAATAATTATCATTACTACTCTTTTAAGTTCTGACCCTGATGAATGTATGCTGGTTTCTTCTGTGAGTCTCCAGCAGTTTACTTCTGGCTTCAGTCTACACTCTGTGTCCATGCCACCCTAAAGGATGCCTATCTTACAGGATATCACTCTTTAGTGGTGCCTGCTATAATCTCAGGCACAGTCCGGGGAGGCTGTGCCCCAGTTCTAGGAAATGTGCCTCACATATCCTGCCTATATTGCCTTCTGTAAACCTTTAAAGCCAAGCTATCATGTAGCAGAAAGCTGAATATCAACCACCAGCAAGTCTTTTGAGAGATGACCCAGTATCCAATTTTCTGCATTTGCTACATATCAAAACTTACGTTTCTCCAGTGTGATAACTTGATCTACATTCTGATAGTTCTCTTAACTTGAAGATTTTCTTGATTTTCAACTATAAATTCTAACTTCAATTAACCTAATCATAGTGGCTCTCAGGAAGAAACTGAGCTGATGCTCTTGTATCAGCGAAGTGAAGGGTGTTGTGAATGACCGTCTAGTTCAAGGGTTTCTGAAATGGTTCACTTCAGTGCCCTTTCCCACCAAGGACACAAATGAGAGGCTTCCCCACTGCCATGAGCCTCTCTCCTCCCCAGTGGCTTGGGTTTGCCCTCTTCTCTGGGCTGATGGGTGTTCTGGAACATCAGTCAAGCAAGGCAACAGGACCTAAGCAAAGGTCATAGGGCCTAGATGTCCCTCTTGCTGAGTAGTCTCAGAAGAGAAAAAAAAAAGTCTCATCAGTGACCCAAGGAAGCCATGTTTGAGACAAAGAAGGCCTTCCTGGAGAGCTTGCGTATTTTTAAACGATGTCTAAGGCAGGAGGGTCACGTCCCTGGACTCCACCAATCATAGTCACTGGGGACAGTTTTGTCTGAATGCTGTTTTTTCTTTTTTTCAGTACTGTCTCTAATATTTTGTAGTGTTTTCTTTCTAAATAAAATGATGTATCATAGGGACTATTTAACCCTCATCGTAGAAATGTGTACCATTTAAATTTTACACCAAACTTGCTGATTTTCGTGTGTAATTTTTGGTATAGCGTTAGTACTACCACTTAAATATTCCGATGGCATTGTTCTGAGTCAAAAGGGATTTTAAATTATATTTATAATGAATGCTAAAACAGCAGCACGATGTCACTACTGTCACTTCAGAAGTTTCCACACCCAGAAACCACAGTAGGGTACAGAGGACACAGACGGCAGGAGCCAAGAATGTCCGTTTACAGATGACACAGGGCTGCTACTTGGCAAAGGTGACAATACATCGGGTCCTTTGGAATGATGTGGTTCTTTATTTAATTTTTCCTGAAATATTTGGAAATTGGGCCTTTTCGTTTTTTTCACATAATGTTCACTTGTACTAATAATGTCTTTATAGAGCAATTTGAATTTGCATAAAATGTAACTGCCATTCTGTCAGTGCCTGTGAAGGTGGGAGGACCCCAGGGCAAGGACTCAGCTCCCAGCACCCTTCAGCTGCTGGGAGAACAGTCCCTGGTAGCCCTCTGTGGGGTCTCCTTCGTAGGGCTTCCTGAGAAGTGGGATCCTCCCTTCTTGAGCATCTCTCTCTGAAGATGTTCCTGCATCCTGGGACCCTTGACCAGTAACTCTTTTCTTTTCCCCTCTCTCTCTCAATCCAGGAAAGGAAAACCTCAGTCTAATATGGCAACCTGCCCCCGCCCCCGCAGCAAGCCTTTGCCTTATACCCATGAATCCTATTGATCAGATTATCACTCAGCCTCTCAGGATTTCAGAGGGTAATGGAAATTGAACAGATGTTTTAACCTCCATAGAATGACAATGACTGGAGCAGATTTCAGGCGGTTGTCCTGAGAACTGTAGAATAGTCCACATTACTATGAAATGCTGGAAAAAACTGCCAAGTGAAGTCAGAAAGAGTGTGAGAAGAAATGTCCCAAAATGTCTGAATTCTTCAGAAATCCTGTCTGCAAGGGAGGGAGGGAAGAGAACCCCTAAAACTCCTTGTTTGTGCTCCCTTCCCATTTTGCATTCCATACACACAAGCCTGCCTCCCACCTTCTTGTGAACTAGCCGTGGCACACCTATTGATTTGGACCTTTTAAAAAGTATTTAGGAGACTCTATGAGGAAAAGGAATTAGTTATTGTTTTCTTCAAAATACTAACTTTGGACTAAGGGGAACTTCAGGCAAAAAGTACCCCCATGCTAGGGGCTGGCCCCGTGGCCGAGTGGTTAAGTCTGTGCGCTCCGCTGCAGGCGGCGCAGTGTTTCATTGCTTCGAATCTTGGGCACGGACATGGCACTGCTCATCAAACCACCCTGAGGCAGCGTCCCACATGCCACAACTAGAAGGACCCACAACGAAGAATATACAACTATGTACTGGGGGGCTTTGGGGAGAAAAAGGAAAAAATAAAATCTATAAAAAAAAAAAAGTACCCCCATGCTCATTCTCCCTATAACTGGAGAATGGCATTTAAAAAAAAAATTTCCAGTTTTATTGATATATAATTGATAGGTAACTTTGTATTAGTTTAAGGTTATAACACAATGATTTGATATATGTATAAAATGCAAAATGATATTACCATAATAAGTCTAGTCAACATCCATCATCTCACATTTGCACACTTTTTTTTTTCTCATGATGAGAACTTTTAAGACCTACTCTCGTAGCAACTTTCAAATACACAATACAGCTTTGTTATCTGTAGTCACTGTGCTGTGCATTACACCCCCAGGACTTAGTTATCTTAAAACTGAGATAAGGGCAGGCATTTGAGAAAGCTGCACTGAGATGGTAGGTCTATAGGATAAGTGAGAGAGAGTAAACTTTGAGTGAGGAAGAAGCAGATGCACCGAAGTCCTCTCATGAGTTGCATATGCCCATTGGTTTAGAGAAAAGAGAGAAGGGCAAATATGTTGTCTTGGAATAAAATCAGCTCCAGGATAGAAAATACTGTGAACTGGGAGTGAGAAAAGAGGCCCAAATTTCCAAAGTCATGTTGGTGGGCCAGACAGAGTCTGGGGCCTAGATCTCAGCAGATCTCGCCGTGTTTCTCACTCGGTAAAGCACGCCAGCACAAAATGAAGCACTCTTTAAAGTTTTGTTTAAAAACCTGTTATAAAACCCAAAAATGTGGAAAATAGAAAGAAAAAGATCTGGCTGATTTAAAAGGCCCACTTAGAAAATGAAGGAAACGTGTTCTGGAGAAATGTTGTAAAGACTCAGGAATTCTTCATCCTCTCGTTAAATAATGCACCGCCAAAGGCATCCCCTTTCTGTTCTCCCATGCCCCTGGGGAGGGACTTGGCCTTGCATGGAATTGGGGAAGAAAGGGCATGCTGGGAGGTCTTCCTAAAGGCTCCAGCAAGCCATCCAAAGGTGACTTTGATTAAGAGTCAAAACCCTTATTGCCCGCAGACTAAAATAGACTTAATTAAGATAATTTCTCTTTCAATCAGCAGGGAATGCGTTGCTACAGGTGGATTCCAGAGGTTCAAACATGTCTGGTTCCATTCTGGATGTTGGAGGACATCAACAAACTTCCATGGGATAAAACCAATGGTAAATATTCAGTCAAGAGAAGTCGAGGGGCCGGCCCAACGGCGCAGTGGTTAAGTGTGCACGTTCCGCTTCGGCGGCCTGGGGCTCGCTGGTTCGAATCCTGGGTGCGGACATGGCACTGCTTGGCAAGCCATGCTGTGGTAGGCGTCCCGTGTATAAAGTAGAGGAAGATGGGCACGGATGTTAGCTCAGGGCCAGTCTTCCTCAGCAAAAAGAGGAGGACTGGAAGCAGAGTTAGCTCAGGGCTAATCTTCAAAAAAAAAAAGAAAAAAGAAAAAGAAAAGAGAAGAGAAGTTGTTAGGGATTCCTGGTTAATATTTCCCGGGCGCTTGTGGTGTGTTAGGTACTACTCCAAGTTTGCGTGTGGGTTTTCTTAGTGTTCCCAGCCATCTCAACATCAGTTTCTGGAAGAGGGAACTGAGGCACAGGGTAGTGAAGTGTTTAAGTTTTCAAAGGAGGCAAGCAATAGAGCCCGATTACGACTAGACAGTCTGGCTCCAGAGTTTTCATGCTCAACCCTCTCCTCCACCACCTCTGGGGTATGACAGGGACATCATCCAGAGGACTTTGTACTTGAGAGTTTCAAAGTCAAATGAGTTATATTTGGAAAGCATTTCTAAGCAGCCCTTATAGGCTTGGTGCTAGATGGTTTTACATTATTTTTTGCAACAACCCTGTGACGAATCTATTCCATTTCCTTCCAATGGAATAATGTTCTCGAGAGAGTAGGTTTGTAGTAGAAGTGATACTGTTTTCTCTAGAGACTGCACTTTTATAGAGAAAAACCAAAAGCAAAATTTAAGAAGTGAATCCTGTGATCTCTGCTTTCTTTGGTTCATCTTACCTCCTTCATGCTGCTATGGGAACCACCCTCCCTGGAGCAGGTACCCAAGCTCCGGCAGGAGGGCCAGGCAGAGCTAACTTGCCTCCAGAGCTAACCTTGCACACCTCTCATGTCCTTTTCCTCGATTCCAGATATCATCTCACTTGTCACCTTTTAATACAAATGGGATCCTGATCAGAAAAAGTTTCAATGTCAAATTGTTCCTGGATGGATCAATGAAATAGGATCTTGTTTCTTTTATGTTCCTGGCTTCACACTATCATCACAGTAATCTTCCAGAAATTCTTGGAGAGTCTCCCTCTTGGTCAAAAATTTTGATTAGCTCATTACTTCGGTTCCTATGAGCTGGACTGGATTTTTTTATATATATATTATTTTCTGTGATTCCTTCCTTCCTTTCCTGCTCCCCATCTTACAGTCCCTGCCTATCTGACTCTGACACACTGGCTCATGTTTTCTGGAATGTTCTCCCTACCTCCTGATTTCTCTGCAGATCTTCAGACTGCAAATCCTTTAAGGCCCAGTTGCAATGCTGCGTCTTTCATAATCCCTTCTCCAATCACTCCACAACTTAAGCTCTCTCTCCTCTTCTCATAGCCCTCCACCAGAGCCTTTTAGTGATATTTGAAATTTCTATGCTGTCATTTATATACAAAACTTATATTCCTGGATTGCGACTTACTTAAGCACAGGACTGGTTTCCATCGGGGGTAGAGACAGAGGCAGACACAGGCACTGTGATGGGGACCTGAGGAAGGAAAAAAGGGCCCAGCTCTGGCCCTGGGTGCACCTCCCATTTCACAAAGAGCCAGAAAAGCAGCTTCTCACACCTCACAGAGAAAGGACCAAGAGCGAATGACTCAACTCTTCCGTGTTCACTTTACGTTTATATGTTTTCCCAAAGAGGACCAGATTGGGCCATTTTGCCACCACGCTCTACAAGTGCCCCTGTTGGGAGGCGTTTGCCCAGATCACCCCGGAGGCTGTTGACCTCCATTATCCCTGCTCCGTATTGCTTTGAATCAAGCACTAATCCTTAAACTAATCAGTGGTGATCAGGGAAGTCCAGTTGGCGTCATGCAAATTTACTTTAGCCAAAGAATCTTATATAGAAAATCACTAGTGAGCATCATTTTTCTTCAGAGGTAGTTAGATTCCTTCTCCTGCCTGCCCAGCACAACAGAATCTGGTGATTTCTATCAAGGCTGGATGAATAAGGCTTGGTTCCCGATTCTTTGTTTCTCCATAGTATGGCCAAACCCAAGCAGGATTTTGAGGGCAGGACAGGAGGGCTTGCTCCCTATTGCCTGTTTCAACATCTTAAATGGCCAGTGAATGATTCTTCTTACCTGTTTGGTCTTAG
Organism: Equus quagga; assembly: GCF_021613505.1. Taxonomy (NCBI): domain Eukaryota; kingdom Metazoa; phylum Chordata; class Mammalia; order Perissodactyla; family Equidae; genus Equus; species Equus quagga. The sequence continues at coordinate 61,351,689 of NC_060277.1, forward strand.
GTTGGAGCTTAGAGCACATTCCATCAGCCAGGTTGGGCCAAGACAGTCATGCCCTCCCCTATTCCTGCCCTCTCCATCGCTTGGATCAAGAGCTGTTTTATTATCTGTGCTGGCTTGAAGAATACAGGTTGGTAAGGAGTTCCTATGCCTGTACCCATCACACAGCTTTGTGTACTTAACCAACAGGCCTGTGGTCATCCGTGCGTTGCAGTGGACTCCTACTGGCTCACTAGTGCTGATTGTTTGCATCTCTTCCCAACTTCATGGACTCCACATCCAGTGATGTCATGCTGGTAGCTTGAAATCAACCTACGATGGGAGCATTTACAGTGTGGAAATTGGCAAACACTACAAATATGGTCTATTTCTCTTTCTTTCTTTTTTTTTTTTTTTTTTTGAGAACCGGTTTGCCAAATACCACTGAAGTAAGGCCATCACTACTGCGAACAACAAACATAAGATAGAATACCTGCTCACGGGGGCATTATCCCCTTTCTCCAACTACAGAAAATGAACCTTGTTTCTTTGAGGTCAAGTCCCTGTGAAGAAGCTGAGGCACACGGCTGACTGCTCCAAGGGAAAAACACTGAATGAAGCTCCAAAAAGAGTCAAGATTGCATCTTAGTTCCACCAGAGCTAGCCTAAAGTACCAAATTTTTCTGCCACAAAGAGTCAGATGAACCTAAGCGAGAAGGGCGGAAAAGGCCAAGTGGACTGATGAACTTTTTAAAAAGGATAACTGAAGTCAATAAATGTTTAGAATAGAAAGAGCCGCTCCTATTCCAGGCCTCGAGCAGCCTCTAGCACATTTCCATGTCATGCTGGCTGTAATGGGAAGTGACAGCTGATGAAAGCTGCTATTCATGGTCATGTGAAACAGCTTTTCCTCCAAGATGAAATTCAGTGTGGCATGAGTCTAAACACACAGACCAAAGGCCGGGTGAATGTATTCCCCAGGTCCCCAAGGGCTGGCAGAGGCGACTCTGTTTGTGAAGGGGGCTTCCTGACTGGGCATCAGGGAGGCCCAGTGTAAACAATAGGAGTCTTTATGCCCCTCTTATGCTCAGGCCCGAGATGGTGGTCCTGGCCCTGGACTCTCCCATCTCAGGCCCTCCTCTTTGTTTATAATCAACCACAGGCACTCAGGGTGACTTTGGAGTTTTGTGACTACTATTTTCCACCGCCATAATGAACAAAGCCTGAATTTATCCTCACTGCCTTCTAGGTGAGCCATTCCCTTGTAGGGAGCAATGTTGGGGTGGACGACATGACGCGTGAACTGCTTCAGTATTGAGATGACTGTTCTGACTCCTTGTCTGGAAGTACCAAGAGCAAATGCAAGTCTAGCACAGGGGTTTTTTGTATGGAGTTCAGGAATGCTGGGTTCTCCTGGCAGCCTATAGAACTGATCTTTATGAGCCTAAGGCAAGCAAACACTCGTTGGAACAAGAAGCCATAGCTTCTACTCCATGTCTTGCCATCTGACACTGACATGAAGTTACAAACATACGGTTTCCATCAAAACACAGTTGGCGGTATTCCATCAGCCTCAGGGAGCTGGGGACTTAGTAACTAGGGTAGCTAGTAGTTTAGTAGCTAAAGGCTGGGCACTTGGAATAACAGCATCTGCTCCAGGAGACAAGTCCTTCTGGAAGAGCCAATGTAAACTACACAGGGTGAGCACTGGACAAGGCAAAAGGATGAGGAGTCTAGAACTAAGAGCTATCTAATATAGTCCCATAGCTTCTGCTTCTACTCTGAGTCACCTATCAAGACCTCTACAGTTCTCCTTCTTTCTTGCTCTGAAGTTAAAAAACCAGAAAGTTGGCTGTGGATGCCCAACTAAGAGAGGTGAAGCATATTGTACACCAGGCTGGCAAAATAAGGCCCTCATGCTAAGGAAACCAGAGCAAAACATCAATGTCCCTCTTTGTGAGCTTTCTGACTCCTGTCACACCTCTAAGATTCCCAGTGAACACATGCTAATCTCAGGCCACAAACTCACCTTTGCAAGAAATGTGACCTCATTTTCTATAGCTAATCCTGCCTTCTCTTCTAAGACACTACGCCACTGGTTGGTAGAAACTAAATTTCTTGTATATCTCTGTATCCCCAGAAGCCTAAAACAATGATAGAACTCAAGAAGCAAGCTTCTGCATGTGTGGATTTTAGGGTTCTCCCAATTCTTGTAAGTGTTGTATCTCAGTTTCTTCCCACATACCAAGGCAGCTATGTGTGCACACCTGTGAGTGTGTGTATGAATTTGTGTATTGGGGTATGGGGTGTCTGGTCCTAGATGTTGTCATTCAGTACCAGCATTCATGAGCTCTCCTTGTTCCCATCATTTCTGCAGTTATTTAGCCATTTAGCTTGTTGCTTCATCCTTCTTGTCCCAGCCAAAAGGCCTCTTCAAGTCTGGCTCTCCTTCGTATTTTCTGTTTCTCTGGGGGGTGCAGGGCAAACAGTCAGTCTCCTGTGCCATTCATCAGCCTCAAGGACTCATAGCCTTTTCTATTCTACAGTTCCACTGCTGCGCTCAGCATCAGGAAACAGGGTTTTCAGCTCCCCATCTCCACAGGGAAGAGAGACACAGATGTCACTGCCTTACTTCTCTCAACCCACCTGGAGCTGTTATCATGCTGACCCTGCCATAGGACCAGGTGGGTAGGGAGTGGGGCAGCACCAGTCTCTAACTTCTTTCCTCCTCTCTAGTTCTTCTCTCTCCCACCAGCCTATGAAACCTGCCCAGCATCCGGGCAGCATAACTCAACTCTTTATCTACCTTCTCATTTCAGTGTTTATGAAAACTTTGCTGTACCACATATGCCCTTGAAACTCATAATTTTGAGGCCCTTGAGACTTAAAAATCTTCTTCCTGTAGATCATTGTTCCTGATAGCAGCTTAAAAATCAATTTTGATCCAAAGCTGAGTCAATTCTTCTTCCTCTTGGCATAGCTGCTGAAATGTCCCTTCCCTGATACATGAAAGTGGAATGTTCTATCTGTCTGCGTTAGAGGAATCGTCATAAGGGAAAGAAAAGGGAGGGGAAATCTTTGGCTAATACTTCAAAATATTATCCCGCTTTGTCTGCTGCTTTTGATCGGTTGGATGCAAAAACTTCCTACGGTCGGTCCTCTGTCTTGAGACGGCCACTCCTGTGACTCCAAGGGCCCCTCAGAACATTTAGGGGAAGGGCTCTGACATATTTAACTATAATCTGAGACTAAAGAGGACCTGAAAAGTTAGGATACTGCCAAAAAGGTTGGACAGAAAAGAAACAGACTCTTCATTTCTCCTCTAGTCTCTCAGATGGGAGAGTCTCCCCATAGCACATTTTACTGAGGGACACTTTCAGTGTCTCCAGGCTGTCATCTTAGTATATCATACCTAAAGATGATGGGGAGGGGGCTTAGATCCAAGAGATATCTTGCATTTTTCAAAGTTGTGTGGATTTCAGGATCTCTTCCCAGTAGTGGGGAAAGGAAATGTGGAGGTTTATGCCAGGTTTTCATTCTCTCAGAACTTTGAAGTGGTTAAGCATAAAGAACCAAGGTTTTGCCCTGTACTTCAAACCCCTTACATGTCATTTATTAGCATTGCTGGCTTATATTGTCAGGACACCCATTATATGCCTTGATGAACAACCAAAGGCCTTATAGTCTAACCCAGGAGTTAGTAAACTTGCCCAAGTGTGTGCACATCAAGAGATGTGTGGGTGGGTAGTTGGGGTAGGGTGGTGTGTGTGAGTATGTGTGGTGAGGCAGGGGTGAATATACCTTGATGCCAGGAGAATCATTCTTTCCAGTCCTCCCAGTATGTTCTCAACACTGCTTGACATTCTTCACTTCCATCAACAGAAAGGCTGAATGCAACTGATTTATTTTATTTAGCAAGTATCATATACATGTATAATGCCGCATAATGAGGTTTCAGTCAACAAAGGACGGCATTTATGATGGTGGCCCCAGAAGATAAGTACCAGATAGTATAGCCTAGGTGAGTAGTAGACTATAGCATCTAAGTTTGTGTAAGTTCACTCTATGATGTTTGCACAATGACGAAATCTCCAGAGGACACATTTCTCAGAATGTATTCCTGTCGTCAAGTGCTCCAAGACTTACAATATATGTATATATAATATTTAGTTGTGTGAATTAATTTCTCAGAAAATACTTACGATTTACAATAGACATTATAAACTAAGTAGTGTGAGTTAGAAAACTGAAGCCAAGGGAAATGAATTACTTATCCAAAATCTACAGCTAGTTAAAGGCAGCATCCTGACTTTCACGGAAATTCTTTTCCTACTTTATGAGTTTAATCAGATTCCTGGCAGCTGAAATAACGTCCACTAATGGAATAAGTATTTGAATAGGGATTTTAGGCGAGGACTAAGACCAAATTTGAGTAGTGAGAGTTCTGATTTGGGCATAATAGTTAAGGTCTTAGAAAAATGCCAGAAGGAAACTTGAAGCCACTGGATACCAAGTAGTGCTATAGAGGTTATGTGAAGAGGAGTGTGGGTGGAGAAAGAGCAGAGATAAATTTTGTGGGGTCTTTATTCAACAATTATTACAACTATAACCGTACTACACTAGGCACTGGTAATGGTATTATAAAGATGAATAAAACATGATCAAGTAAAATTCAGATATAGCAGCATCTGAATGTTTTACCTAGTTTTTGCAGAGTTCAACTCTATTTTTACTAGTTTCTTTGCTTCGTTAAAAGAATTCATCCGTTCTGTGAGGTGGTGGAGGAAGGAGTACCCAGATCTACCCTGCAGAGGGCGGAGACTGGGAAGGCATGCTAGTTTTTGTGTGTGTGTCAATGATTTATGCTGTGCTGGAATGGGATATTTATTTCTTTCTGATCTACTATCAGAAAAGAAAAGAAGAAAATAGGCCTATTGTGTGGGCTGGTATAGGATGTGTGTGCAGGAACCCAGAGGAGAAAGGGAGTATGGGAGAAGAAGGAGATGGAACCTGGAAACCAAGCATGTCAGCTGAGGTTCTCCAGAGAGCAGACACTAAAATCGATCTAGAAGTAGTAGAGATTTGCTGGGGAAAATCCTTGTTCATCTTTCAATAAGTGGGACACGGAGCAAAAGTAGATGAGAAGAACCTGCAGATCATGATGCAGGTCTGATACCTGTGGAAGGAAATGGGAAAGGAAGGAAGATTGGGTTGGAAGAGCCTCAAACTGTGGTGCAGCTCCAGGAAAGTCTCTCTGCTGGGGAACCCTAGAGCAGAGCCCGCCCACGAGAGGAGCTCCACATTGAGAAGAAATGTCCTGGCTCTTGCCACCCCCTCTCCCTCCACTGTATTCAATCATTAGCTGGAAGCAGCCTGGGAAGAGTGTGGCCTCAGCATGCATGTCATGGTGGATCCAAACGTGTGACAGCTGAAGGCTGGTAGTCAACCATTCTCCCTTCAGTAGGCTCACCCATAGGGAAATCTGAACCACGCACCTCTGTGGGTAGCACACCTGACTGCCTCCGAGCAGGAGAGGGGCCCAGGAGCAGACTGCCCCCGGGAGGTGGTGGGTAAGGAATGCCAAAACTGCCCTGTGCTACTGGCACTGCTCAAGTGCCTCAAAGCTGTGTTGGATCAGAGTCTTTGCCAGCCTGCCACCCAAACCTTAAATGAGGGGAACTTCACATCCTCTGCATCAAGAAAGCCCTGGATAGCTAGCTGCCTGGAAGAGGAGTAACTCCTGGCCCACGCCACCTGTCTTCTCTGACTCACAATCTAACCAAGTGCTGCAGCCGAAGGGCTGCTATAGACGTACTGGGGGATGAAGGAGCCCCTGGAGAACCGGCAAAGTAGGCTGTGGACAGCTCTATCTCAACTATGTACATTTTCCACACAGACCGGAGAAACCAGATTGTCTGATCTGGCAATGGGATGTGATGGATCTAGAGTTAATGTGAATGAAAGTCAGTTTAAGGGCTATGAAACACATCTGAGAAGTGATGTCGCTCTAATCTTACCCTCACTAAGCTTAGTATAAGTCAGAGATGCCTGAGAAAATGTTTGCCTCCAGAATATAACTAATGATTTCATGATGTAGTGATTCTATTTGAGGGGAAGGGAAGTGAATGGGTGTGCTGGTGAATGAATGGATGAACTGAAATCCATCTGTCCTATTTCCTGGGTATTTGATTACAGGGCAACAGAGGGTTCAGATGAAAATTGTATAATAAGCTAGAAATCCTTTATCAAACGTGCAGGTTGCCACAATGCCATACGCTTTGAGAAAGACTATCCACCACAATCTAAAAGAAAATTACATGTTTTAAAGTAATAAAAGCAGACGTGCCTCATGCACACAAAAAGCTGTATTTGGAGACAGGGACTTCTGGATAAATAATTGATGATTCTTTCCACTGAATGCACAATGGAGTTTTGCATCATAAATAAATGAGCAACCTTTTATTTATCCAGCGAGACCTTTAGCACACACAGAAAACATCCGTCTTGTATCATCGTGTTCATTGAAGGGCTAACCAGCTGCTTGCTCTGTGCTCTGTGGAACAGGGCAAATGGTTCATGCAAATGAAAATAGCAAATAAGTGTCAGCCGCAGGTACTGGAAGGGCCGTGACTTTATGATATTTTCTTAAACTTCACATAAAGAAAAATGGAACATTGTTTTCTGGAAGGTGGGTTTTTATATATCTGTATTGGGAGTAGTGATATTTTATAAAATCCTCATTTTATACTTGGGTTGCAAATGCAGGACTCAAGAAGTGAATTATTTTCTCTTTCGGGCATTTTGCTTGCCCCTAAGTGAAGGGTTTTGCCTCTGTGAGCTCTGCTGGCCAAATGACAAAGCTCAAGATTCAGTATCAGGGGATTAAATTTTCCAATCAATTAGATAAAGTATCATTAAAGTAATTAGTCAAGAAAATTAGAGCAGTTTGAAAACTTGCCTACTAAGTTTTGACTCTCCCGTCGTGGAAAGGCGGGATCTATGTCCCCTCTTTTGAATCTGGCCAACCTCAGCCAACCTCAGTGATGGGTCAACCCACAGGCTGTGGTGGAAGTGACATTGTGTGACTTTGGCAACTGGTCATAAGAGAGCTACAGCTTCAGCCTGGTGCCCTGGGGCACTCAAGCTAGAGTTCTGAGCTGCTACACACAATCTTACCTCTCCGAGGACACCATGCTGTAAGGAAACTCAATGTAGCCAATGTGGAAAAAGCACAGTGAGAAGCCCTGACACTAAGTGAAGAGACAGAGATGCCTGGCCAGCGCCTGTTTGACTGAAATGAGGGACTTCAAGCCAGGACTGCCTACCTGAACCCTCTGTGATTTCCTAACCCACAGAAACTGCCAGAGATGATAAAATGATTACTCTTGTTTTAAGCCACTATGTTTTGGAGTGACTTGTTAGGCAGCAATAGATAACAGGAATACAAATTCATCATAAAAGGATAGAGAATTGTAGACATAGAAATTACTCTCCAATTTATTTTAATTCAATTATAGTCTGCTGCACAGACCTTGTTCAGGATATCCATGCCATGCTGTGTGAACCACATCACTCACCTGGGACTCGAAACTTCGCCATGTGTCAGGGCTCTCAACAGAGCCTTTCTTTTTCTGGCAGCTTAAGGCCTTCACAGAGTGTTTTCCAAGATTTCTTCAAGCCAATAAGAAGAAAGTTTGCATTTTCCTTTCTAATTGCCTGCTTGCTATTCCTACATCCATGTAAAAGGTAGAAATTGCAATCTTTCTCCTTAGATTGTGTGCCCCTCTTCACCAGAAATCTAACCGGTAGCTAGCTATACAATGTATTAGATTAGCTTAATTACTTAAGAAAGATCCCTCCAAATCCAGCAGCGTATTAAAAGGATTATACACCGTGACCAAGCGGGATTTACCCGAGGAATGCAATGGTGATTCAACACAGGAAAATCAACTAATATAATGTGCACATTAGTAGAATGGAGGAAAAAAATCAGATGATCTCCATTGATGCAGAAAAACCATGTGACAAAATCCAACATCTTTTCATGATAAAACGCTCAAAAAATTAGGACTAGAAGAAAATTTCCTAGATCTGGTAAAGGGCATTTATGGAAAAAACACATTTAACATCATATTCAATGGTGAAAGACTGAAAGCTTTTCCTCTAAGATCAGAAATAAGACAAGGATGTCCACTTTTTCCACTTCTATTCAACATAGTACTACATGTTCTAGTCAGAGAAATTAGGCGAGAAAAAGAAAGAAAAGGATCTAAATTGGAAGGAGGAAGTAAAACTATTCACAGATGACATGATCTTACATGCAGAAAATCCTAGAGAATCTACTTAAAAAAATCCGTTAGAGCTAGTAAACTAATTGAGCAAAGTTGCAGGATATAAGATTAATGCCCCCAAATCAGTTGGATTTATATACACTAGCAATGAACAAGCCCAAAAGGAAATTGAGAAAAAAATTTCATTTATAATAGCATCAAAAAGAACAAAATACTTAGAAATGAATTTAGCCAAGGAGGTGTAAGACATGTACACTGAAAATGACAAAACACTACTGAAAGAAATTAAAGACCTAAATAATTGGAAAAACATCCCTGTTTATGGATTGCAAGACAATATTATTCACGTGGCAATATGCTCAAAGCAATCTACAGATTCAATGCAATTCCTATCAAAATCCAAGTGGCCTCTTTTTGCAGAAATGAAAAAGCCAATCCTAAACTCGTATGGAGTTATAAGGGACCCTAAATGCCAAAACAGTCTTGAAAAGGAAGAAAAAAATTAGAGGACTCACACTTGCTTGTTTGAAAATTTACATAATGCCTGTCATCCTGCAAGGCTCTTCCCAAAGCATCTTTGATTACCAGCCTAGCAATGGTCTCTCCCTTTCCATCTTCATGTACACTGGACCTTTCCTAGAGCCCTTGTCATGTTTTACCTATTTTTATGATCACTTGTATATGTCTTTTTATCTATCAGGCCATGGCATGGTGTAGTAGGAAATTCAAGGGCCCACCATGACTCAGCATTAAGCAATATATATCCTTGGCATCACAGTTGCTTTCTGAGCCCTAGTTTTCTCAACTTAATGATGGTAAAATGGTGCTCCATTACTGGTTCCATGCCAGAATGTACATCAGAATTGCCTACGTTGCCATGATTCTACAAAAACCTGCTGAATCAGAATCTTTAGAGTAGAGTGAGGTCCTGCATGGGCATTTTCCAAGCTCTTCGTGTGACTCTAGACTGTACCCTTGGATCATAAGAACCAGAGATCCTGCCTATCTTGGCTTACTGTTATCTCCTTAGTTTTCTAGGGGGATACAAGGCTTGGCTCATAGTGGAAACTCAGTCTTTATTTTAATGAATTAATGTATGATCTCCAAGGCCCTTTCCATCACTAATATTCACATCTCTCACTTTGTTCATTTATGCATCCTCAAGGTGCTTAACATAGTATCTTGGCTGTACTAGGTGATGACTGAGTATCTGTTGAATTGAATTGAATTGAAAGTCAGAGAGTTAATTTGAGGCACAGAGGTAGAATTCTGAGAATCCATCAGATAAAAGCAGAAACTTTTCTATTTCATAGCAGAGACATTGTGGAGGCATAAAAATTATCCATGGAATGTTTTTGGAGATTTTTTTTTTTTTAAAGAAAGCAATTTAGCACAATATGATTTCAATTCTTACTCTTACAAATTGAATTTCTGCCAAGTTTCACTTGGTTTTATACATGGAGGCCTTTTGTGTCCACATGGTCATTAAGCCTCCTGGGTCATCCTATCCCTGGGGAATACTCAGTCTGCATTTTATTTCTAGTCCATTCCTGCAGGCTGAAGCACTGGAATGGATACAGATGCCTGCAAACCAGAAAATCAAACAACTGGGAGAGAATGTGGTGCCAGCTTGGTCTGCTCTTGGTTCCATCCTCCCCCAGATCCCGTTGGGCTGCCCCGGGCACAGCTCTCCCCCAGTATGCCCAGCAAAAAGGACAACTTAGAACAGGCATCCTTTGATTCAGCTATTTATACCTCCTTGCCTTCCAGACTCCAACAGTCCCAGGGCCATTTAATCCTATTCCTAACACGCCCTTGTCTTTTGACTACAGTTTGAGGCTTTATCCTTTAATAGCTCCAACTTGCTTTTTGTCTTTAAAAGGCCTTGGGAGGACCCAGTTGATGGTCTCAGGCTTTGCAGAGTCGTTTAAATTTAATCTCTGCATTTCACAGAGGATAAATGACCAGTAAAATTTTTTTTTCATAACTCCCGTTGGCTTTGCTATATTGAACTAATAGGAAAGATAACCTGCATACATTAGGAAATATTGAACATTTGTCTAATTTTAATCATCAGTTTGAGAGATCAGGGAGCTGGGAACCCAAGGAGCCCTGAAAGAGCTGGAGCTGCGCTGAAAGACCAGCTGGCTGGTGGGTGGGTGTCTGTTGGTTTCCTGGGTTTTGCTTGTGTGTTTGCTGTTTGGGTGTTGTGGCTCTGTTAGCACAACCAGTCTGCCTTTGCACTGAAGAAGCCCTTCAGCGTGTGTTGGCTGACTTACTGGCCTCAACTGCTAACAACTGTGCTGCATAGTGTTGGGCTCTACACACCCAGAAAGAGAGAAGGCATGAAGTGGGGCGCAGATGCTTAAAATTTCTGTCTCCCTCACAAGCCCCCCAAACTTCAGGACTTGCGACTGTGCCAAACCAAAAGGTCCATACAGCTCAGTCAATCCTGCTGAGAGTCAGCCACATAAACTACACATTTATTCATTCACTCAACAGTTATTCACTGAGTGTCAACCATGTGCCAGGTACTACTATCCTAAGTATTGGGGTGCGGACAGAAAGCAAAGACATGGTCTCTTCTCATAAGTGGTTTTACTACACTGAAGGGAGACACACGACAGATATGCAAAATAAGAATCTAAGAATAAGCATAAATCAAATATTACCTCATTAATTCAGATCCTATTGATTCACAGCTTGTGAGCTCCCAGATGTGGGATGAACTCAAATTTAACTTAGAACTGTCTGAAGATTATGGGAACGCATTTTTCAAATTCTGTCCAAGAATTAAAAAAATAATTTTCAAAAGTTTGTGTGTAGGTGGTTTCCATGTCTTGACTCTTGTAAATAATGCTGTGGTGAACACGGTGCAGGTATCTTTTTGAGTTAGTGTTTTCATTTCCTTTGGATTTATACCCAGAAGTGGAATTGCTGGATCATACAGTAGTTTTATTTTTAATGTTTTGAGGAACCTCCACACTGTTTTCCACAGTGGCTGCACCAGTTTACATTTTCACCAAAAGTAAAAGAATCATTTGATGAATTTGTGTAAATGTAGATTCTAGATATATAGTTGAGAGAAAAAAGCAAGGGGCAGAAGAAATTATACAGTATCATCCTCTTGCATAGTGTGTGTAATTGTTTGTGTAATATCTCTGAAAGGATATATAAAAAACAAACAAACAAACCAAACTCTTCTTCCTGTAGTTGTGTTGTGGGAGGAGACCTGGGCGGGTGAGGATACGGTAGTAGAAAGATTTACTCTTCTTTGCATCCCCATTTGTATGTTTTGAATGTTGTACCATATGGATGTATTTATTGCTTATTCTATAAATATGTAAATTTTTTAAAAGAAAAGAGTGAAATACATGTAATTATTTAAGTAATTAAAATTCACATTCCTGGGTCCTACCATGGAGATCTGGAGAGCATAGGTGTACTTGGAGTAGTGGGATGAGGGGCCTGAAAATCTGCGTTTTGAACAAGTCTCCCGTCTTTGTAAGATGCAGGTGCTTCAAGGACGATACCTGCAAACCTTATCTCCAGGAGTGTTCTCCTTTAGGGGGAAGTCATTTGTTCATCAAACAGTTAAGGAAGTTGTATCTATCACGTTCCAAGCATTGTGTTAAACATTGATGACATAAGGACGAAGTGACAAGTTTAGTGTCCAGAGGGCAGGATAGATGTGCAAATATTCCACTACAGTCATGGTTCTCACAATTTCAGCACGAATCAGTGTCAACAGGAGGGTTTGTTCAAATGTGGACAGCTGGGCCCCATCCCCCAAGTTTCTGATTCAGCTGATCTGGGGAGGGGCCTGAGAACCTGCATTTCTAACAAGGCCTCAAGTGATGATGATGATGATGATGATGATGATGATTCTGGTCCAGGGACCACATATTGAGAAATTGCTCTAAAACATCCCTGAGAAGTAGTTAAATTGAATATATAGTCATGCATCATGTAATGTTTCCGTCAAGGACTGACCGCATGTACGACGGTGGTCCCATAAGATCAGTACCAGCCTAGGCATGTCATAGGCTATACCATCTAGGTTTGTGTAAGCACACTCTGTGATGTTCGCCCAATGATGAAATCACCTAATGACTCATTTCTCAGAACATATCCTCATTGTTAAGCGAGGCGTGACTGTGTTTTAGAATGTGAGACTCACTCCTCATACATGAAATGTCCTTCTTTGAAGAAAAAAAACCTAAAAGGTCTCTCTCTAACTACCATTCATGCATCCTCTGGAATCACAGTGACATTGAATCCCACTACAAATACTTGATGTAAGCTAGCACGTCTTCTCCTTCCTATTAAATCTTCTGAGCTGCAGGTTAAAGGTCTCCATTCACCTTGGCCAGTCCCCAGAAAGCTTAGTTTTCAGTCTCTTCATTTCTGTCCTCTGGAGACCCTACAATGTGTTACTATTCCTCTTACAATACGGTTACTGAAAATTCGTGAGGCCTGAATCTGAGATCTTGTCTGCTCCGGGTAAAACAAGCCTTGACTTCTTTCTTCTGGAGGCTGGTGGAAAGAGCTGTCTGGCAGGGATCCCAGCTCCACCCCCAGCACATGACTTGGCTGAGTTGATCAACCTCTCTGAGGCTCACAGGAATGACGAAGGTTATGACAGCAACCTGTGGGTTACTGTGAGGACTAAGCAAGAAAATAGACGCAAAGGACCAAGTGTGTTTTACGCTTAGTAGGTACTAACAGATATCATTTGCCATCACTTCTGACTGTGAGGCTCAGGTGGAGCCTCTCCCCCTCTTCCTCCCTCCCTCAGTGCTAAGGACCACCTTGCTTCCTCCTTTTGTCAAAAACAAAAGCCTTCCTGTGTATCATGTGCCAATAGAGGAGATTCTGGTTGGACTCAGCTGGGACACTCTGTAATGTCATCCTAAAGCAATAGCTCAACAGGAGGTGATGGCAAAATCCGAAGGGCCATTTTGACAAGGAAGCCCTGTGATGATGTTAGACATAGGCAGGAAAGAGGATACTTCCCACTTCTCTGCTATTCCCAGAGCACCAGCTGGTGGGGCAGAGGTGGGGGTGGTAAGGTATCTGTGGTAAAGCTGCCGGAGCAGGGAAATTGGCAAAGGACCTCCCTGAGATGGCTTTCCTGCACAGACTTGAGTCAGGCTGAAGTGAAGAAAATGAGCTGATGTGATCCAGCACATGGGAACTTTCTCTAGTGACTTCCAGAAAGAACCAGAAGAAGTGATGGAAGGCTGGAGTCCTGCCATTATGGTGGTGGGGGCTGATAAGCAAGCAGGTTACCTGCCACCTCATTGGTCTCTAAAGTCTAGTGGTCTCAAGAGACAAGAGGGTTACAAAGACACTGCTGTTGGCATTTCTCCATCCTTAGTTTTCTCTTATTTACCACTAGTGTCTTCCCTTTATTTCTCATAAAACTTATATCAGAAAGCTAATTTAGTAGACCTTGTGCTCGAGTCCTCTTTAAAGTGGAGATCACATAATGATGCCCCCACTTCCACTTATTAATATGTATCCATGAATGTGCACACACAAATGCAATTTTCAAGATGATTTAAAATTAGATTTCCTATGAAAATTAAGATTTGGGTTTCTTTTTAAAGCTCAAAATATCTGGCCATGGTGGTTTTCTAACAGCCACAATCGCTGTTCCAGGTAGGAACGGCCTTTTACTGGGGATGCCCTCTCCAGTCGCCACTTGTACCACCTCCCACACTGGGCCTGACTCTTTCATTTGCATAATTTACCATAGCCCCATAGTTATTTAATTTGGGGTACCTCAATAGAGGTTTTCTTTTTCTTCCTTTCTTTCCAATATAAGTTACACAGACTGTCTTCACCAATATACTTCTTGGATTCTGTTGTCACTTTTCCATTTTCATGCGTCTTTTGAGGTCTGGGTGTGAGGGGGTCCCCTGTACTTGTGTTTGTTTTTTCCTTAGTAAAGACAAGTGTTCTAGGTCCCTTCTCATTTCCACAGAGCTGATTTGCACCACAATGGAAAGGCTTGACTACTTCAAGCTTTGTTTGGTGTTTCTGTGTAATGACACCTGAGTTTTATGGCCTAACCTAGGAATTTCCACTGCAAGTATGGAGACTAACAGGAGTTTTAACCTAGCGGGTAATGGAAGGCCTGTAAGCTGGCTAAGAAAATGAGGCAGGGCGTTCCATGTCATTCCACATTCTGGGCTGTGTTGGCTCTCAATAAGCGTTCAGATAAAATGAGACTAGTGATAATAATGGTCATGGAGGTTAATGTTCTGTTTTCCTAGAGTGATGGTGCAAGCTGAGAGAATGACTTAAAGGGCACAGCTTTGGATAGGAATATTCTTGAATGTGGAACATTTCTAAAGGCTGTTATCATCAACACGGCATCATCCTTTCAATGAGTCTTGTGTAAAACAATAACTTTCTCATTCCCAAACACAATATCATAAAAATAGATCTTTGAAACTTATTACATATCAATTTGATGACCAGAGTCAAACAAAAATAACCCCACAATCACGCCACTTAATGCCTTTTAAATGCACTTATGAAAACAGATGAAGAACAGCCAGAGTCTGCTCAGCACAGGCATTTTCAAATTTCATACGATAATCATAACTTTACATTTTTCAGGGCACCCTTCCTAGTGTATCAAAAGCCACACAAAATCTAAATAATCAAGTCAATCATCTGGCAAGTTTGATTTGGAGGGAAATTTTTCATTAGATTGTTTTGGGAGATATCAGCCTAATAACACCCCCATTCTCTAGACTCAAAACCCGGACAATGTTTTGTTATCAAAATATTCAAGCAGCAGCTTATCATGAACACCATCAAGGAACTCATAATCAAACGCTACAGAACGTCTTGGAAGCCACAATACCAACACAGGCACAAGATGCAATGTTTAAAATAACCGATTTTGAGAAGCGAAATCAAATGGAAAAAGCTTGGGAGGCTATTGCTCTTTGGGTCTAATTGGCAGTCTTCCAGGTATCACCAGAACCTGGGGGACAGTTCACTTCAGACAGATCTAAGAGAGACAGCACTGTGAAGCACAATATCAATTTATGGGGCAAAAGCCTTTAGTTGAGCAGAATAGCCAAGTTAGATGCGCCCCGAGCCCCTCCCTCCCAGAGGCCCGTCACAAACATATAACTGGTTCATGATTTTGTTTGCCAGAGGAACTGTCTCTTCATCTTAGATAATATTGGACATTATGGTCAAATTCTTATTCTCTATCTCCTATTCTGGACTTCCTGTAGATTGCCATTTTTAATAATAATAACAGCAGTAGCAACAATAGTAACAATAATGGTACTAGTAACAGCAGACGGCAGCAACAATAGTGACTTTTGAACAATACAAGATATGGCTCCTATTGTTAAATTAAAAATAAAAGATCGTGAGGTGGAAAAGTGTTGCTATCCATCTGCAAACCTGTTCCCACACAGTGTCTCAGCTCAGGGGCGACGAGGTTCTGGGGTAGAGAAATGGGACAGGTTTTTTAAACCCCAAAGGATGAGCACCATCTCTGTCCCATATCAAGGGATCAAAGTCTGTGGGTGCTGTCATTTGGCTGTGGGTGCAGGTGAGCACTGGGCTAGCTGGAGGTGACCTGCTGCAAACATAAGATGCGCACCTTGGGATCATGATGACCAGCTGCCCAGGCTGCGTCATTAACATCCCGGAGTCAGGAGGATGGACCAGTGTCAGCAGCCTCGGAAGACAAGTCAAGGTTTATACCGCCTTGGGGAATTTGAGGTCAATTCAATTTTTCCTAGGTAGGATATAACCCCTCTGTCTGTGATTTATTTTATATTACTTACAGTAGTAGATGCCTACTTCTTTCCCATCCAGCACTTAATTTCAGTTTCCTTTCAGAAGAATCACTTTATCCTCCTCTCAATATCTGTAGTGTTGACTCTGCCTTCAGGAGTAGAGCATGACCCAGGCTAGGTCGGTCAGCTCATCTTTGGCCCAATGCCCATATACCTCTCTCCCTATATTTTGATTGGTTCCAGGATAGGCAAAAGACAAGTCAGGTTAGACAGAGCCCATGATTCTCAATTCTGAGGCTTTCCTTTGATCTATGGGAAAATCAATTCTTCTTTGCTTCACCTGAGCCTAAAGCTGTAGGACTGCCACCTAGAGCTTAACCCTGGACACAACCCCAAAGATAAGCAATGTGATTCCGGCCATGTGACCGCAGCCCTGAGATAAGCCACGCCTACAGCTCCCTGGACCTCCTAGATTTTCCAGTTTTCAGAGCCAGTCAAGCCCTTTCCAGCTTAAACCACTTTGAGTTGTGGTAGGGGTTTCCATCCTTGGTAATCTGAATACCCTAACTCTATCAAAGAAAATGTTGGGTTGTCTGCTTTCTTGGTTTGTCACTAGAAGAAATGTTCATTTAAAAGCATAAATGCATACAAGCTATAGTATGTATTTCTTTCTGCTTCCTGTTACTCTTAATCAAGGGAAATCACTCCCATACCACAGTGTAAGCTCCAGGAGAGCAGAAACCAAACGGTCTCCGTTGCCCTCACAGAATGTCCTCTCCAGGAGAAGTTAAAGGGATTTTGTTTGCCAAGCTCTGTAATGGGTGGACGTATACAAATTTAAATGCAGATGCTGAGTCGAGCTGAATTGTTTTAAATATTAACACTATACAATTTTCTTTTTGGGGGAGAGATAGTGAGAAATTCAGAGGCGGAGGAGAGAAGGCAGAAGCTGGCAGAGCTGGAGACCTTTTTCTGTCTCCAGAATAATATCTCTCTGCAACCCTCCAAACCTTAGTAAAAAAAAAAAAAAAAACAACAAAAAATACCCCAGCAATGATATGCTTCATGGGAGCTGCAGAAGCTGTGTGAAGTGTAGCGCCGAAGTTGTAATGGGAGTCAGAAGACAGCTCCACATTGGTTTATACCTTGAGATCTGATCATACAGGGTAACTCCTGCAGGAGATTTGTAGGTACTTCTCACTGCGGGGAGTGGACCTCCGTTATCTGTACTGCTATTACACTACCAGCTGAAGCTGGAGGGAAAGTGACTGGGGACAGTCCCCATTCAGCTAGAGGAGTTTGCTTTGGCAAATTACCCAGATAGAATGGAAAATAGCCACGGGCGGAGGGGCTGAGAGAGCCTTCAGTTATTGTTTCTGCTGTTGACCTTTGCCCTCCAGAAGGCTTCCCTGAGGAAATCAGACGCTGGGTCAGCTCAGTTGCCTTTTTGAGCCTCACCCATTTAAGGGATTGCTCCTGTTTGCACGCCACAAATCACAGATGCAACAGAAATGCAATGAAACTTTCCTCAACGTTGTTCTCAGAAGAGTGTGTTCTCATAGTTTGAGAAAAGGAGCAAATGGAGGCTTCTTTTAAGCTAGCCGGGTCCACCCCCTGCTCCTCAGGATGCCCTCCTGTGTCTGCTACCCTTTAAAAGTAAACTGTGATTTTTTTTTTAAGAAAAACAATCTGATGGTTCATTAATAAAATACAAGCTCAGTGAAGTGCTGAGTACTTTAAGGTAAATCTTAATTTTAAAAAAATACAAAGTCTGACTGATACCTGGCAAAGGGAAGTCAATGGGAGTCAGCAGCAGACCTACACTCTATCACACTAAGTTAGTTTCTCTACAAAGCACTAGGGTCTCATCCTTATAGCCAACTAGGCTAGAGCAAGAAGCAGAGCAGTTCTTACTGTGGGTAAAATAAACATGTGCCACTGGGGCGAGACTCTGCAAAGAAGAGTGAGAGCTGGAGGTTAGAAATCATCCCTTCTCAAACTGGAAAAAAAAAAGCAAAAGAGGACATTTTGGGGACAATTGGGGAAATGTGAATATTAACTATGTGGGGACCTGGATTTGGCTACCCCAAGATATGTCTCTTTGGCATGATGATCATTCAAGGCTAGTTACTTTGCAGACAGGAAAGCAACTGAAAAGTAGAATTTACTTACCCTTTGTAAGAGACATTTACATTGTAAAGGAAATCTCTATCTGCAAAGGTGCCTCCCTCTCTGTACCAGGAAGACAAAAGGAGATGACTTTGTCTCTAGAAACTCTTAATCAATGGGGAAGGCAAGGACTTACATCTGCATTTGTTTATTGCGCTTGTCTGGTAAACTCAGGTAACTGACTTCCCTCCCCCTCCCAATGTTGGCATTTCTTTAAGGATTAAGCATCTTTTTTAGGCTAGGAACTGATTGCTGCGCTCACCTGTGACCGCCCAGCTCAAGACAATAGACTTGCCTCCTGCTACGCCCTCCGAGAGAGCAGACCCACTACCTGCTGTGTCCATCAAGTGCTGAGCCGACAGGGCAATCTTGTGACTATTGTGGGAGGGACATTTCAATCATACGTGAAATATCCTGTTTGGGGATATATAACCACTCTGTATATCTCACTATCTTGGTGCCCTTTCTTCCTTAGGGAAGAAAGGCCCCGGGCCATGGTCCTCATAAAGCTTTGTTTAATTTTCTCTTGCTATTCTGTCTCATGTGAATTTAATTCGTTCTCCAGCCAGACGAACCCACATTAGGTAGAGGAAAAGTCTTCCTCCCCTACAACTGCATGGATTAAAACAATGTTAAATTTCTTAAGAATGCTTTCTATTGTGCTTATATAGGAGAATATGAGCATTTTTAATAGATACATGTTGAAGCATTTAGGAGTAAAGTTTTAAACTGTTTATAACTTACTCTCAAATAAGTTCAGAAAAAAATCCTACAAATGTAAGTATAATATAAAATAATATAAATAACGCATATATACATTCATACATTTGTAGAGGGAACTAACTCAGGAGGACCCAAGAGCTTCCTTTCCAGGATTAAAATATACATAAAATGTTGGGGGAAGGCTCATTATGAATGATATTAATATCGTTAAAGGAAGAAAAAGATCTACTCCACTATGTTCAAATCTACACAAAAGACAATTCTGTTATTTGTGAGATTTATAGAGATTTAAATTTTTCTCCATGGTGTTTTTAATCATATTATTTCTACTCTTGGGCCACTGGGAACATCTTAAAAGTAAATTTGTAATGGAGTTTTAAATACTTGTTGTATTCAGCTGGAGGAACTCAGGAAAGCAGTTCTGGGACCAGTTCTGATCTGGCCTGAGGTGGACAGAGCAAACTCCGGGTAAAACAACCAATAAGGGAGCAACCAGATCATTTCCCAAAAAACCAGGCAAAAATAAAAGGAAAGGACAAACTCTGTGCACGTATGCATGAGTGCATGTGTGTATGAGAGGGGGATGAAGCAACATTTGTTAAAGTTCCTACTATATGTGGAGGACTGACCTCATTCACTTATTTTATCCTTAGAATAACCACACAAAGTTGTCATTATTACAGTCAGTTTACATATTGGAAAGTTAGGCTCAGGGAGGCTAGGCAACCTATCCAGGCTTACACAGTTCATGGGTTTAAGAACCAGGATTCAAAGCTAGGATTGTGCTCTTGTCACTGTACCAACTCAACATCAAAAGGTGTTGTCTGGGGCTGGCCCAGTGGCATAGTGGTTAAGTTTGCACATGCCACTTTGGCAGCCTGGGGTTCACAGGTTTGGATCCCAGGCACAGACCTATACATCACTCATCAAGCCATGCTGTGGCAGTGTCCAACATACAAAATAAAGGCAGATTGGCACTGATGTTAGCTCAGGGACAATCTTCCTCATCAAAAGAAAAGAAGGTGAAAGAAAATATTATTATAAAAAGTCAAGAAAGCCCCCAAGCCTAAAATATTTTCTATCTTTCCCTTAACAGAAAAAGATCTAAACATGGCAATCTGTCTTTCAACCTCTAATGCAAAGACTGTGGTGGTTGTCGTTTCTAAAAGAAGGCAAGTACCCTAGGACTGCCAAAAAAATATTCAATAGATTTTTAAAAGCTGATATATTACAGATACATTCTCTGATCATTCTCCAATAAAACTGAAAATTTATACTTAAAACATAAGCAAAAAAAGAACAAACCCCAAATCCAATAAACACACAACCTACTACCAGTAAGTTTATTACTGTTTTTTCCTTTAAACACTCTTGAGTCAAAGAAGAAATAAAACCATATGAAAGAAGAGTTCCCCAATACAAATGGTAACCACATAAACTAAAATGAAATAAAATGTCCCGTTTAAGATAAATGAAGATACACTACTAAGGAATAATAGATAAAGATGTTAAAGATAAAATAGTTTGGAATAAACTTAAATATGCAGACAAAAGTCTTATGAAGGATCTAAAAAATGCTTGAATAAATGAAAATATTTCTCTGTTCTTCAATAGGAAGACTCAATATGATTGTAAAGAGGTCTATTTAACATGTGAATTTTGAAATTCAATGAATTTCTTTAATTTTGATACAATCATACAAAATTTCAACTGTAAATAAACCTGAGACTATCCAGGAAAAATCTGAAGATAAAGTGCAATGAAAGATAACTTCCTCCATCAGATAATGAAACATACTATAGAACAGTAATTGTATCAGTCAGTGTCTAATCAGGAAGAGAAACCAATTATTTGAATGGAAAAAGTTTGTCATAAGGAATTATCAACTGTTATTGTGTATTGGCATAACAAAACATTGGTTATTAAGAAGTAAAGAGAAGTGTAAAGAATATAAGAATAGCAGATATAAGGAACACCCACTACCCCAAGAGGTTAGATGATTGTCCAAGAAAGAAACAATGCCCCCATTCTCACCATACACACAAGCAATCTTGCTGGGTTGAGATCCAAAACCTTCTTGGAGACAGCATTAGAAAACTACAGATCAATATCACCCAAAAATGTAGAAATGAAAATTCCAAACATTATTTTAGTAATATATAAAATTTATACTACATCATGATTAGAGGGTTTATTCTCAGAATGCAAAGTTTGTTTAACACTCTAAAATCAATCAGTGTAATTTACCATATCAACACTCTAAAAGAGAAAAAAATATGATCATATCAATAGACAAACAAAAAGCATTTGACAAAATCCAACATTAATTTCTGGCAAAAACTTTCTAGAATCTAGGAATAGCATGACATCTATGAAAAACCTACAATTAACATCATACTTAATGGTGAAAACTGAATGTTTTCTCCTAAGGTCAGGAAGAAAGATTTCTGCTCTCATCATTTCTATTCGACATTATACTGGAGGTTCTAGCCAATGCAGTAAGACAAGAAAAAGAAGTAAGAGGTATCAAGATTGTAGAGGAAATGTAAAACTATATTTGCAGATAACATGACTATCCATGTAGAAAATCCAATGAAATTTATAGAATGTCTACTAAATCTAATAAGTGAGGTTGGCAAGGTTGCAGAATGTAAGATCAATACATAAAATCAATTGGATTTCCATATATCAGCAATAAACTATAGAACACTAAAACAATAAATACCACTTACAATAACAAAAAATATAAATAGTAATAAATCTGAGAAAAGATATGAAAGACGTATATTGAAAACTACAAAGTAAATCTGAGATAAATGAAAGAAGATCTAAATAAATAGAAAGACACACATTGTTCATGGTTCAAAAGACACAATATTGTTGGGGCTGGCCCAGTGGTATAGTGGTTAAATTCATGCACTCCGCTTCAGTGGCCTGGGGTTTGCCAGTTCAGATCCCAGGCATGGACTTACCCACCATTTATCAAGCCATGCCATGGGAGGCGTCCCACATATAAAGGAGAGGAAGATGGGCACAGATGTTAGCTCAGGGCCAATCTTCCTCAGCAAAAAGAGGAGGATTGGCAGCACATGTTAGCTCAGGGCTAACCTTCCTCAAAAAAAAAAAAGGTATTGTTAAGATATCAATATTCCATGTATTGATATATAGATTCAATGCAATTTAAAGCAAAATCTTAACAGATTTTTCCCCTAAAAATTGACAAATTTGTCTAGAAATATATGGAAAGGCAATGGACCTAGAATAGTTAAAATTCTTTTAAAAGAAGAACAAAGTTGGAAGACTATCACTGCCTGATTTCAAGACTTATTATAAAGCAAAGTGATCAATACAGTGGAGTTTTGTCATCAAGACAGACAAACGGATTAATGTAATGGAACAGAGAATCCAGAAATGATTCCACACATATATAGACTACTGACTTTTTGACAACTGTACAAAGGCAATTCATTGGAGAAAGGATAGTATTCTCTAAAAATGGTAGATCAATTAGTGGTAGATCAATTGAATATCCATGTGAAAAACAAACAAACATGAACTCTGATCTATACCATGCACCATATAGGAGAGTTAAATAAAAATGTATCATATACCTAAGTGTAAAACTTAAAGTTACAAAATTTCTAGAATAACACATATGAGAAAATCTTTGTGACTTTAGTTTATGCAAAGATATGTTAGATACAACAAAAAAAATGATGCATGAAAGAAAAAATAGCAATAAATTGGACTTTATCAAAATCAAAAACTTTGTCTTTTTGAAAGACATTTATTCAAAAAAATAAAAAGACAAACCATAGACTTGAAGAAAATATGTACAAAGCATACATCTAATACATCTAAATATGAAGACTATATTAGCACACATCTAATATAGTCTTGTATTCAGAATGTATTCATGACTCTCAAAACTCTCTTATAAGTAAACAACCCCATAAGAAAATGAGCAAAAGATCTGAATAAACACTCCCAATGAAGATGTACCAAGAGCAAAGAAACACCAGATACTCAAAATTATTAGTCATTACTGAAATGCAACTAAAAACCACAATGAGATAGACATCTGTTAGAATGGCTAAAATTAGAAACACTGGCCATGCTAAGTGCTGACAAGGATGTGCAGGAACTGGAACTCTCATACACTGCTGTTCATAACATAAGACCGGGTAACCACCTTGGCAATTATTTTAAACATACGCCTACCGTATGATCCAGCCACTCTGCCCTTAGGGATTTATCTAAGAGAAAAGGAAGCATGTGGTCATCCAACAGCTTATAACAAATGCTCATGAAAGTGGAAACAACCAAAGTGTCCACCAGCAGATGAGTAGATAAACAAGTATCAAATAAGTATGCTGAATGAAGAAGCTGGGCAAGAAACAGTGCATTCTGTTTGATGCCATATTTGATCTGTGTGATGCCATATTTATAAAATTCTAGACAATGCACACTAATGTATAATGATAGAAAGCGCAGTAGTAGATAGGGGCTGAGAGTCAGAGGGAAGGTTAAGGGCCACAAAGAAATGTGATGGACATGCTCATTATCTTGACTGTGGTGATGGTTAGTGGTGTACACAGATGTCAAAAGCTATCAAATTGTATACTTCAGATATGTGGCGTTTATTGCATGTCCATGAAAGCTATTAAAAATATTGTCAACAAAGCCATATACAAAAGATAAAACCAGAAGAAAGCTTGCAACATATGTGAGAAACTATGGGCTAATTTTTTTTTTTATTTACAAAGATCATAGAAATCAACTTGGTAATATTTCTAAGAAACTGAAAGATTGTCAGAAGGAAATAAACAGACAGTTCTCAAATAATCAAATGAAAATAACAGCTGGTGAAAAGATGCTTGTGTTCACTTACAGTTAAAGAAATGCAAAGTAAACAGCAAATAAAATATCATAGTTCACTTATCAACCTGGTGAAAGCTTGAAATTTTGATATACCCCATGGCTGGCCAGGGTCTGGGATAAAACATCCTCTCATGCACTGCCGGAAGTAATCTATTGATAAAACGGTATTTGGAGGGCGATTAAGACCACATCACTTAAAATGAAAAATGCACCAAGTGTAACCCAACTATTTGGTAGGAATTTTCCGTATGCATACACTGGCAAATATATGTTTGGTATAACAATATTTGATAGGAGAAAGCAATCAATCAAACCATTAAACGAAAACACAGCCTGTAAGTTTATTAGCAGAAAGAAAGTTATAGAAATTATAGTACTACATAATTTTCAAAAGACAGATATTGATGTAAATATGCTGGTGTAGAAAGAGTGTGGAATGTGTATTAGTGAGTGAAAGGAGGAGGGAATAAAACACTGCATCTATAGATGATTCAATTTGTGAAAAATTAATGTTTTCACACACATACACACGACCCTGTGCATAAGAATCTTCACAAAGGAAAGAAAAATAATAATAATAAACCAGCTTGAAGTGGTTAACTTTGGAGAAAGGTGAACTCTGGAAACCTATGTATGCTTTCAAATTTTTTTCAATTATTTTTAAACCAGGTTCTACCACTGTTATTGTAAAATTAATAAAACTGAATTCTTGAAACATGAGGTCAATTTGCACCGAACTTCAGATAGCTGAATTAAAAATTGTCCTTCTTGATATTTGAGATTATGAAAATAAAATATCCAGATAATATGCAGAGCACTTCCTCAACTTGATTGATGTAAATATCGTGATTTTGAGACTCCAGCCTTAAGACGATCTCCTTAGGGATGCATAACTATTGGGCTACCTCCCCGTGTAGCAGAAAGATGGTCCATGGCCTTTGGTCTGAGCAAAGTCCCAGCCCTGCCCCTTCCAGGCCATGAGACCTTGGACAAATTACTATCTCTCAAACCACAGTCGCCTCACCTGTAAAATGGAAACTATCGTCTTTGTCATGGGAGTGTGCTAAGACTGGATAGAAAGGATGAAACCTATTTTCCTGAAATTATAGGGCTATTTCTTCTTTTTTGCCAAGGAAATTTTATTCAAAGTTTTGTAGACGTTGGATGCCTGAAGTGAACCGCTCCTTCATTGACAGGGTTCTGGCTGCTGGCTCAGAGGAGGGGTATTGGGATTCAGCCAAATGTACTCAATCAACAGGTCAGATGAGAGATGCTCCTGTTGCCTGGGTAACTTAGGAGGATGGCCCTGGACGAACTTTGTTATTTTTTGTTCTCTGAGTTGCCTTTTGGAAGAGTGAATGTAACTGTTTGGTCAGTGTTTGTGTGTATGCTTTTTTCTGGGTAAATATTGATTTTTCTTGCTGGATCACTGAACTCCCAAGAAAAACTCTCCACTTTGTAAGAGACCATTTGTAAGGCGGTAAATACTAGTCATATTTATAAATACAAGATGAAGTAAATTTTATGCATGCTTGGGTTTGAGTGATGGGATAACTGGTGTTATGATGTGGAAAAATAATTAGATAGAATCACGGAATCTGAAAGGAAAGTGCCATTAGAAGTTTTCCAACAAAGTCCCCAAGAGAGGGATGTTGGTGACCCATTTTTCAAGTCTGCCACTTACTTGGTGACCATTCAGCATGTCACCCAATCTTTTGGTCTGATGCACAAAATGGAAGTAGCTAGATACACCTTTTCTTGCAAGATATCGGAAATATTTGCGCAAACAGTAATAGAGTGTTTTTATAAACATTATTAGGTTGTATTATTCACTAGGCATTTATCGCCTGGATGCTTTTTAAGACATAGGAGAAGGAAGATGATCCTCATGCGTGAAGGGAGGAAAAAAGGAGAAGCGGACAGAAGCAGAAGGCTTTTCTGAGTCCTGATCTTGATGAGGATTTCTTCCAAAACTTAGGGGCTTACGGAATGCGACTAAGCACGGGCTGCTTTAATTAGCTTAGAGAGGATTTCTGTATTTTGAGAACAAAGAAAACCAAGTGTAGGCTACAAATCTGAGAACAAATCAAGAAATCTATCTCAAGGAAAATCCCCTGGGGGTGACTACGATCGGGTCGCTTCACCCACCAGGCGGAAAATCTGAGCACTTCTCTGATAAGAGTCCTGTAAATTGCCGCAGAGGTTAATCCATTCCTGATGCTGTTCTGTGGAAAAGGAGATGATTATCCAACGTGTCATGTCAAAGGCATGACTTCTGCAGGCCCTGTCGGTCACCTCA
The DNA here is from genome assembly GCF_021613505.1 of Equus quagga. Taxonomy (NCBI): domain Eukaryota; kingdom Metazoa; phylum Chordata; class Mammalia; order Perissodactyla; family Equidae; genus Equus; species Equus quagga. The sequence goes on from NC_060277.1 coordinate 61,377,806, forward strand.
TCGCCCTGGCCAGGCGAGAGGCCCTGGTCGGAATCCCAGATCTTTCCCACCAAGCACAGAATTTCCCTTGGGTTTGCTGGGCATGTCTTAATTCCTGCTAACTGATGGTAATTTTGACCTGTGAGTTAACAGGAACTGGCCTTCGCATTTCTTTGGGCGTTCGTGCAATCTATTAAGGCACTTAAGCTTCTGCCTGCTACATAAAACATTCCTATTTTTAAAAACAAACTTTTAAGTCAAAAATGACAGGGTTAATTATTCTGAAATATGCTGTTTACAGCGCAAACTCCATAAAACAGAATACATGATTTAATACGCCATTCAAGACAGCACTGGTTTTCATTTCTCCACAATCAGGGACTAAATCTGTGTCACTCACTCCCCTATGTGTGCTGGAAATGGTTTTATGTTCCATCTTACTTTAAATTATACACATCAAGATCATAATGGGACACAGCCTACTTTGTTGCCAAAACCTGCTAGGTTAGATCATCTATTAAACTCTATTTACTTTTTATGACAAACAAGAAAAATGACAAAGCTGCTACTGAATGCCCGCTAATGAACACCAAATGCCCCTCGAGGTCTCCTTCATATTGTACTCATTTGTCCGGGAGTCCAGTTAACTTCCTCTTTGATGCTCTACCTCCCAAAATAATCCTAAGAAGAAGCTGGTTTTCATAAGCTACTGGGGACTGAGCTGGTTACCATCTGCCCTTGTGTTCTGATTCTGGGGTCAAAAGTTTGATTCAGCTTTGACATGGAGATTTTCGTTCAAAGGAGAAAATCTCACGTCCCATTGAAGTTCTTCGTCTTAGGGGCCAAAGGAATGAAATGGAACATCAACTCTGAGTTTGCAAGTACCACATTTGCATCCAGTTCTAGAAAGGATTACAGATGAAAACATGCATGGGAAGCAGCCAAGATAAGGACAGAGTTTCCTAGGAACCATCACAGAGAATTCAAAGGGGCATTTGGAATTCGTCGGATCCACAATTTGGATTTTGACAGGCCGCAGATTTTCATATATTGTGTATTTTTGTACGTTTGTTTGGAAATCTTTCTAAATTCCAGTTGAAACCATTTCCACTCCTGCCGTGGCTAGCACAGCCTGGTCAAGAGCAAATCCCAGAATGCACTGGTGACACCCGCTTGCCCAGATGCCTTCTGGGGTTAGATTCCCCAGATGAAGAAAGATGTCCGTGGATCCTTGAGATCCTTGAGGCCATGTTGCCTTTTTCATAGCAAAGCACCAAAGGGATGGAGAAGAACGGTTGCCTGGCCCCCTGGTCCCCGGTTAATGCAGACCCCAGTCGACGTGGCAAACCAAGAGCGGAACGCAGACTGCTCTTCTCCCAAGGACAAGTCTGGGGTGCGATGATATGAAAGTTGAGCAAGTTTTTAAAAATCAGCTCTTTTGCCTCATTCCCCAGATACCAGTTCGTTTGTCTCCTGGTCTTAGGCTTTTGGTGGCGGTGAATTCTTTTTCTCTGTCTTCATGGTTCTTCAAGTAAGAAGTCATGGGAGTGGCGGCCGGTTGCCATTTTGAACTGGAGATGCAGAATGCTCTTTAATGAAATCACACTGATTTCATTTGGAAGTCTGTGTTTTTAATAGATCCTTTGTTGCTGGGACTATCTAGGCAAAAACATGGTGCCGTTTATCTTTTGAAGGTGGCAAGTGCATCATAAGACAGAAATACGAAGAAGGCAAAAATCCATGGTTCTTAGGGAGACAAGTGGTGCGCACACGTTTTCTTGCCAAATTGAAAATACGACAAAAAGGTTTTGCACTCACTCAATGGGATTGGCATGTTTGTCTGTGTGTTTGTAGTGTGAGGATGGTGGAGTCTAAGGAAAATAAAATGCTTCTGTAGGCTCAGAATATTTTGGCTTCAAGTGAATGTTCAGGAAGCAACCTTTCCTGTCTGCTTTATCAGGCAGCGTAAGTCTGTTAAAACAATTCCTGCGCTGAGCTCTTGCATGCATTGCTGCCTGTGGCCGCCTGTCTTCTCGCAGATTCCTCACATAAGGTGAGCTGAGTGATAATATCTGAGGAAGCACAGAGGAGGCTGACGGTCACGGCTTACTTCATGTGGCTCCACATGGAAGATAGTTCAGTGGAGCCGGATTCTGCTCTTAATTTGAATTCACTATGTTCGAGACCGTTAGGGAGTTTTTTCTACTTTAAATTTTTGGCAGACAGATAGGTTTGCCAGATAAATTATAGGATGCCCAATTAAATTTGAATTTCAGAAAAACCATAAATAATTTTTTAGTATAAGAATGTCCCAAATATTGCATGGGGCATACTTCTACCAAAAATAATTATTCATGGTTTATCTGAAATTCAGATTTAATTGGGCACCCTGCATTTTTTGTTGTGGTTGTTGTTGCTAACTCTAACAGCTCCGCCTATAGGGCTGTGCATTTGTAAGTCACTTTTAAATGCCAGTAAGAGAGAAACCAGGAAAGTGTGTTTACCTGCCATACCTTCTCCATACCTGGCAAAAGATCCTGCCTATTTTCTGTAGAAAAAACCTACAAACAAACAAAAAATGATGGTCTATGACAAAACGGCAAACATGAATTTTACGTGCATTTAGCCATAATATAAATTCTGCACATGACATCTATGTTGGTGCCAGTTATATATTACTAATGGAAGCCCATTGATAATCTCTATTTTTATTACAAAATAAGATTGAAGAGATTTAGGCAACATCAAAAATCAAATTTTTTTTATTACTTAAAACTATTTCTAGTTACACTTGAATTTTAGTAAATTGAGAACATATGTTGAGAATGTGCCTTTTATATTAATCTTATAAGTTGAGGAAAGTCAAACAACTTTAATGGAAATATCAACTGGTAACTGGCCTGAGACAAAGTTATTAAAATTATTCTCTGTAGGTCATCATCATATTCCATGAAAAGATGGAAAGACTGATAACAATATTTAGAGTCTCTGATCTTAATGTGCTTTTTGCTACGCAAAATCTAAATTGGGATCATAATTATTTGTAAAGTTCTTTCTAACAGCAATAGTATAGCCATAGTTCAATATATTATTTCAGGAAATTACCTATTACAGCTTTTATATATTCATGCTTCAATTTAATTCAAAATTAATCAAGGTTCAAGAAGGTTCCTTCTGAGTGAAGGTGGTCAAAGGTACAAACCTCTAGTTATGACATAAATAAGTCCTGGGGCTGTAACGTACAGCATGGTGACTATAGTTAACAATACTGTATTGTATATTTGAAAGTTGCTAAGAGTAAGTCTTAAAAGTTCTCATCATAAAAACAAAAATTTGTAACTATGTGAGGAGCTAGATATTAACTAAACTTATCATGGTGATCGTTTTGCAGTATGTACATAAATCAAATCATTATGTACACCTAAAACTAATACGATGTTATATGTCAATTATATCTCAATTTGAAAAAAGACATTAAAAAACAAGTTTCGTGTAGATTTCAGTTCCTTCGCAAAGGAAAGATAAGTGGTTCCAAGTCTTCCCAATTTAAAGGTGAAAGCCGAGTGTCCATTTCATAAAGAGCCGGCCAGGAAAAAGGGGTGAGGTTCTAATCTGCTGTTTCTTCCCAGGCAGCCGCCACACAGCTCTCTGCCAGCCAGAACTACTGTGACAAGACGGGCTTTGTGCCACAGAACAAGCAGTCAGAGCATCACTTCGTTCTGGCTTGAGTCCCCTCCCGGGGTGAGCGTGCTGTCCAGCTGCTGCCTGGGAGGCAGACCTGGATGGCAGCAGTTAGGAGAGGAATGCAGAACGTGGCCCAAGTTGTCCTTAAATTTGGGGAGATCTATGAAATCTGTGGCCAGAAGGATCTAATCCCTCTTCCTGTAGGAAAGCTTATTTGAGAGCTTAAGGCTCCTAGCTCTTTTTTATATTTTCCTTTCCTCATGCTTGCTTTTTTTTTTTTTATGTGCATGGTAAAAAAACACATAACATGACATCTACCCTCTTAATAAATGATTAAGTGTACAATATTGTTAATTTCAAGCACAGTGTTGTACAGAAGATCTCCAGAACTTTTTCTTCTTGCGTAATTGAAACTTTGTACCTCTTGAACTGTAACTCTCCATTTCCCCCTCCCCCCAGCCCCTGGCGACCACTGTTCCACTTTCTGCTTTGATGAGCTTGACTACTCTAGATACCTCTTATAAGTGGAATCGTGCTGAATTTGTCCTTCTGTGATTGGCTTATTTCACTCAGCATAATGTCCTCCAGCTTCGTCTATGTCGTAGCATGTGACAGGATTGCCTTCTCTTTCATGACTGAATAACATTCCATTACATGTATACATCACATTTTCTTTGTCCATTCACCCACTGATGAACATTTAAGCTATTTCTATTTCTTGGCTATTGTGAATAATGCTGCATTTAATGTGAGAGTGTAGAGATCTCTTTGAGATTCTGATTTCAATTCTTTTGCTTAAATACCCCGAAGCAGGAATGCTGGATCATACGGTATTTCTATTTTTAATTTGTTGAGGAACCTTCATATAGTTTTCCACACTGGCTGCACCATTTTACAATCCTATCAACAGAGCCCCAGGGCTCCATTTTCTCCATATCCTCGTCAACACTTATCTCTTGTCTTTTTGATGATAGCTGTTCTAACAGGTGTGAAGTGGTATCTCACTGTGGTTTTCATTTGCATTTCCATGATGATTAGTAATGTTGAGCATCTTTTCGTGTACCTGTTGGCTATTTGTATGCCTTCTTTGGAAAACTGTCTATTCAGTTCCTCTGTACAATTTTTTTTTGAGGAAGATTGGCCCTGAGCTAACATCCATGCCCATCTTCCTCTATTTTTTATATGTGGGACGCCTGCCACAGCATGGCATGATAAGCGGTGCATAGGTCCAATGCCAGGATATGAACCCATGAACCCTGGGCTACTGAAGTGGAGTACACAAACTTTACCGCTATGCCATGGGGCCGGCCCCGCCCTCTGCACATTTTATAATCACGTCGTTTTTTTCTTGCTATTGATTTCTATGAGTTCTTTATATATTTTAGAGATTAACCCCTTATCAGATATGTGGTTTTCAAACATTTTCTCCCATACCACAGGTTGCTTTTTCACTCTGTTGATGGTTTTCTTTGCTGTGCAGAAGCTTTTTAGCTTGAGGTACTCGCACGTGTTGATTGTTGCCTTTGTTACCTGTGCTTTGGAGTCAGATCCAGGAAATCATTGCCAGCGCTAAGGTCATAAAGATTTCCCCCTACATTTTCTTTTATGAGTCTTACAGTTTCAGATTGTACATTTCAGTCTTTAACATATTTTGAGTTGATTTTTGTGCATAGTGTAAGATAAAGGTCCAATTTCCTTCTTTTTGAATGTGGATATTCAGTTTTCCCAACACCATTGTGTATTCTTGGCATGTTTGTCAAAACTCGGTTGACCATATATGCGTGAATCTATTTCTGGGATCTCTGTTCTATGTGCCTATGCCAATGTTTATGCCAGGATCATTGGTCCATCTGTTTATTTTTATGCCAGGACTATATTGTTTGGATTACTGTAGCTTTGTAATGTGTTTTCAAATCAGGAAGTGTGAGGCCTCTGCCTCTAGCTTTGTTCTTTTTCAATATTGTTTTGGCTATTCTGTGCCCTTTGTGGTTCCATATGAATTTTAGGATTATTTTTTCTATTCTTGTAAAAAACATCATTGACATTTTGACAGGGGTTTCATTGAATCTGTAGATTGCTTTGGGTGGTGTGGACATTTAAACAATATTAAACTCTTCCAATCCACGCACACAGGATATCTTTCCATTATTCGTGTCTTCTTTAATTTCTTTCAGCAATGTTTTGCGGTTTTCAGTGTGCAAGTCTTTTGTCTCCTTGGTTATGTTTGTTCCTAAGTATTCTATTCTTTCTTACACTATGGGATTGTTTTCTTGATCTCCTTTTTGGATTGTTTATTGCTAGTATATAGAAACTCAACTGATTTTTGTTTGTTGTTTTTGTATTCTGTAACTTTTCTGAATTCATTTATTAGTTTTAATAGTTTTTAGAATTTTTTATTTATAAAATTATGTCATCTGCAACCAGAGAAAATCTTACTCTTCCTTTCCAATTTGGATGCTTTTTATTTCTATTTCTTGCCTCATTGCTCTGGCCGGAATGTCTAGTACTCTGTGGAATAGAAGTGATGAGAGTGGACATCCTTGCCATGTGCCTCACCTTAGAGGAAAAGCTTTCAGTTTTTTACAATTAAGTATGATGCTAGCTATGGGCTTTTCAAATATGGGCTTTATTATATTGAAGTAATTTCCTTTTATTTGTTGAATGTTTTTATCATGAATTGCTGTTGAATTTTGTCAAATGTTTTTTCTCCGTGTATTGAGATGATCACGTAATTATTATCCTTTGTTCTGTTAACATGGTACATCACCTTGATTGATCTTCATAGGTTGAACCATTCTTGAATCCCAAGGATAAATCCCACTTGGTCATGGCGTATGATCTTTTTAATGTGCTGCTGAATTCAATTTGCTGGTATTTTGTTGAGGATTTTTGCCTCTATATTCATCAGGGATATTGGTGTGTTGTTTCCTCTTATTGGAGTGTCTTTTTCTGGCTTTGATACCAGAGTAATGCTGGCCTCTAAATGAGTTTGGAAGTGTCCCCTCTTGTTCAGTTTTTTGGAAGAGTTTGAAAAGGGTTAGCATCATTTCTCCTCTAAATGTTTGGTACAATTCACTGGTGAAGTCATCTGGTCGTGGGCTTTTCTTTGTTGGGAGGTTTTTTGATTACTGATTCAATTTCCTACTAGTTATTAGTCTGCTCATATTTTCTATTTCTTCACGATTCAGTCTTGGTAGATTATATATTTCTAGGAATGTATCTGTTTCTTCTAGGTTATCCAATTTGGTGGCATATAATTGCAGGAGGAAGGGATTAATAAAGATGAGAGCAGAAACAAAACAGAGAATAGAAAAATAGTAGAGAAAAACCAATGAAACTAAGAGTTGGTTTTGTGAAAGGATCAACAAAATTGGCAAATCTTTAGCTGGACTAACTATGAAAAAGGAGAGAAGACTCAAATAAATAAATCAGAAATGAAAGAAGAGATATTACGATTAATACAGCGTAAACAAAAAGGATTATAAGGCTCCTAGATCTAATAGCTTGACTGGTTTTCTCCCACTACACACACGTATTAGTTCATTGGAGGGCTTTTCTCCTTGCAAAGGAGGACCGGACAGGAATGTTGATAGTGGGCGTCACTCTGCTTAACGATGAATAGTGTGCTTGGTTTGTTGAGGCTAGAAAACCTCATTGGAACCCCAGTAAGTCGGAAATAATGATGATTTAGGCAAGATTCAAGGAGATTCCAATAAAGATATTCTACAACGGTACCTGTAAAATCAAGGCCAAGTACACAAAAAGACAGACATCTACTGGGATGAACGGCAGCTCTTCAGCAGTTCATTTCTGGGACCTGTCTCCTTTGCTTTATTTATTTTCTGGTTTCCTAGTTCATGACTCCTGATTCTAAGGCTTAAAGATGTATGAGTATTGACCAAAGGTTTAAGTGGTGAAGCCAGGAGTCAAGACTGCCTGGCTCCAAAAAGCCAGTCACATTTTATGTGAATTTGAAGTAGGCAAATGTGAAATAGTGCAGTACGAAATGTTATGTAAGATCATGCTTTATGCCAAAATAAAGTGTACAGATCTCAATTTTTTTTAAAGTGTCAAGAATTGCAAAATTTTAAAACTTACTACCAGACTCAATTGTAAGAACTTTTTATGCCGTTGCCACATGATGGTGTAACTCACTGTTGAAAAAAAAATAACGTACCTACCAATTTTGACAGCATTTTGTGAAGCATGTTGCAATTAACGTGTATTGGCACTCCTGAGCAATTCTGGTAACCATTATTTTGGTCTTAATATGTATTATTGTTATAATTCATTATTTAATATGCATTGTTATTATTAATGTAATCCTGAAAAAATATCTCGTTTAACAATGTCATCCAAACATTCAGTACGTTATGGTACTAGAGCTGCTGCTGAAAATTGCACTTGGAAATCACTAACTTGTAGAAACATGTTAAATGTGATAAAACACTGTGAAGTAGGTCAACCTACCAAAATGTGCTGTGCTGTTAATTTTGAAGAGAGTACTAAGAGAAACATTAGAGACATTGCTGAGGAAATAAAAAGCAGTCTTAAAGCAAAAATGCGTAATAACAGTTGAAAGAATAGATGGTCCCGAAACTTAATTCACTCCTTCACTCCACTTTTACATCTGGTCCTAAGGGAAAATTAGGCTTGAATTATGCGAGGTTTTCAGGAATGCATCTCTTACCAGAAGTGCAACCAGTCTGCATTTTTCATTAAAAGCATCTGACAGTATTTTGCCTTCTTGTCCAGTTTTATGAAAAAGTCCTGTGGTTATCAGCAAAATGGAATTTCCATGAGGATGACGGCTAATGTAGCCCCAGAACCTCAGACCATGTTTGCCTGGAAAATAATCGTGTCTAATAAATATTTGGTGAATAAATAAATGAATGAGCATACAACCTCAGAAAACTTAGCACCAGCACCAACCCCAAAGATCTCACTCTAAACACCTCTCTCCAAATCGTTTAGAAAAGTGTTCATTCCTGGGAAACATACCAATATTTCTTCATCTAGAGAATTGATCATTTATTCCTAACCTTGTCTGCCAAGTAGCAAATAATGAAACCATTTTACAATCCTTTAGTAACCCAAATAAATTAAGTCTTTGACACAAAATTATTTCAAAAGCATCAAAATCTGACCCTGTGGGATTTTTTAATACAATGCTTTGTCTTGATGCTCTCTGTCTATATTGAGATAGACGTAAGAAATAGCTTTTTGAAACTCAGCCTTGTATTCACCATAATTGATGATGATAAGCTGTTGGTTACATCACACAGGATCCTTTTTATGTGACCCCCCAGAATAAATTCCTGCCCATGCTAGGATCAACAACAAATAAATGCTCCCAAGCAATTAATCTGCCTTCATCTCTTTGAAACGGTAAATTGTATAATTGACAATGTTTCTTTTTGAACATGAATGTGTATGTGTTAACTGCTAGAAAACTTAGAATCTAAATGTGTGGACCAATGTAACAGGATTTGGCCCAATGTCCAGGCATAGTTCTTGTTCTTACCCTTGACTTTCTTGCTTTCTCTTTTAATTTAACTTGTGTTTTATTCCTCTCTCTTAAGCCCCTTTGGAACAAGGCAGGGTCTCAAATAATGTCAAAATCTATCAAAGCCATAGTTTTCTTTAACTATTTGAAGGGGCAAATTAAAGCACAGAGTCTGCTGTAATAGATGAGACAGGCATGCATTCCTTTCTCACAAATCACGGTGTGGCTTTTTCTAGGTAGGTCCTATTTTATTAAATACCCAGTCACTAACTTTGGTCATAAGTAACGCTAAATTATCTGGTATGAAATCTGAACTCACTGCTCTGTAGTTCCCTCGGGGTTCATTTTGGAGGTGGGCAGTGGGCTGGGGTTGGGGCATAGATCACATTACTCATCACTCCGGTTCAGAAGCTGTGTGTCAATAACACCACAATTTTTCCATGACCCGTCATGTAGGTGCCATCTGGTCTTTACCTGCTGTATCTATATCTGGCTTGACAGTTTCTCCCTGTGTATTTTCCAGTAATTGATCCAGCAGCTCTGATCTACTTGATAATTTGCTAGCAAAGTCTAAGACACAGGGTATACAGACTCCAGACTCGGACCTGCATTTATATCTCAAGTTTGTTACCTATCTGCCGTGTGACTTTGTGAAAATCACTTGACTTCCCTGTGCCTCAGGCTTCTCATCCGTAAAATGAGATAAATAGCAGGACGTCGTGAGGATTAAAGGAGGCAATGTACATAAAATACTTGGTGCAGTGTCTAGCGTATGACTGGCAATCGCTAAAATTTTCTGTTATGTTGTTGCCGTTGCTGCAGTTTATCTGAGTTCTACGTTTGCACAACATCCATTTAACCAGCTCCCTGAGCCTCTAACTGACCTCACCCTTTTTATAAATATAAAGAGTCTATTATTTTTAGCCTTGGAGTCCCTTACCAATTCTCTCTCAAATTCTTTTTTGGGCATGTCTAATTTCTAGTGTATGCCTTCCTGTTTTCCTCACTGAGGCTGTCTTTCCATTTTTGAAAAATGGCAGGAGAAAACCCTATTTTCTTTTGCCAGTTGAGCATGAAGAGTTGTATGTGTGCTTTTGTTGTTTTCTTTAAAGTGCCAGGTCTTTTGCTTCCTTGGCATGCATTTATCCTGGACTTTTAGCAAGCTGTTCTGAAATAGTCACCAGGCTGTCTTAGCTTTTAAACTCTTCCTTTCAGTTTTCCTCTAACGAATGTTCCCACTTGGCCATTAAGCTCTTGTCATGAATAATAACATGAGGCGTTTCTTTGGTTTTTCTTCTCCCTCTGGAAAGTAAAAATTGCCCTGACAACTGCTCACTAGTGTTTCACTCCCGATTCCTTTCTGCAAGACTCCCAGTCATGTCTTGGGGCCAAGTTCCACATATTTCCTTCCATCTGGATTATTCTGCAAAGCTGCCTCCTCAAAAGCTTTACCTCTACCTGTCTCTTGATTAGTTTTTCTGTCAGCTTAGTGGGAGCCCTCTGTTGCCCCTTCTTTCATCCACTCAACACATATTTGACTGTCGTGAATAATGCTGCAGCAAACGTGAGCGTGTATATGGCTCTTCAGTAACCTGTTTCCATTTCCTTTGGATATATACCCAGAAGTGGGATTGCTGGATCATATGGTAGTTCTCTTAGTTTTTTGAGCAAGCTCCATACTTTTATCATTGCAGCATTATTCATAATAGCCAAGATATGGAAACAACCTAAATGTCTATCAATGGATGAATGAATAAAGAAGATGTGGTATATATATATATATATATATATATATATATATATGTATGTATGTATATAGTGGTATATATATATATGTATACACACACACACACACACACACACACACACCCACCAGAATACTATTAAGCCATGAGAACCAAGGAAATTCTGCTATTTGCAACAACACAGATGGACCTTGAGGACATTATATTAAGTGAGGGGAGTCAAACAGAGAAAGACAAATGCTGTTTGATATCTCCTACATGCAGAATCTAAAAAACCTAATCATAAAGCAGAGAGTAAAATGGTGGTTACCAGGGACCTGGGGGCAGGGGGATGGGAGGCGTGTTGTTTAAGGCATATGCTTGTAGCTGGCAGATAAGTCCAATAAGTCCTGGAGACCTAAAACATAGTACGGTGATTATAGACAACAAAACTCTATTATAAACGTTAAATCTGCTAAGAGACTAGAGTTAGTTGTTCCCAACACTGGAAGAAAGAATAATTATGAGGTGATAGAGGTATTAGCTGACGCTACTATGGCAACCATATTGCAATGTAAATTATCAAAGCAATATGCTGTGTACCTTAGATTTACACAGTGTTGTATGTCAAATGTAGCTCAATTTAAAAAAAAGTATTTGACAAGCCCTTATTGTTTGTCAAATTCTCTGTTAAGTGAAGGGATCTCCTTAGGACACAAAATACCATTCCTGTCCTCAAGGAATTTACATTCTGGTAAGGGCTAATGTTATGATGGGGTGGGTGCAGGTGCTAAGGACTAATGTTATGATGGGGGTGGTTTCAGGGTTTCAGGTACTATGTATGCATTTAGTAGAGGTACCCCACTCAGTTACATTGGCTTAGGGAAGGCTTCTAGAAGGGGATGACATATTAGCTGAGATAAAAGAGAAAAAGAAGGAATTGTTACAAATATTATCCCACAATAGTGGTTACTGGGAGCAAAGAGACAATGGAGGCTGGGTCACGTTTCTACAGATTGAGTAATAATGAAGTAGGGAAAGCACATCAGCCAACTCTTGCAAGAAGCTTGGCCATGCAACAAACAAGGTAGGAGAGGAAAGGCATAGGAGGGAACTGATGGAGACAAAACAATTAGATGCATCAAGGGACTAGCAGTCTGAATATTACTACCTGAGGAATTATTTTGTGATAACAAATGAAGGAGAGAGTTGTAAGGAGAGGAGGTGGTAGCCACAGGCGTGAGTGGCTATGAAGAGTGGAGTTTGAGGTCATCAAAACTGAGGAGACCATGTGACCGTTGGGTAGATTGTCAACACGGAAAGTGAAGACACTCAGGCAGTGTTGAGGGTGGGGAAGAAGTCAGTAAGGCCTGTAGTAAAGATTCCAGTAACTGAAAAAGAGGCCTGGGAGAGTCAGTACATTCAAGAAGCAATGGAGAACAGTATAAGAACAGCCTGGGCTCTGAAGTCCAAGAAACATGATTTAGAGTCCAGGTTTACCCCTTACTGTGTGACTTTGGGCAATTCATCTTACCGCTCTCTAAGCCTCATTCTCCTTAACTGTGAGTGGGGAATAATCATAATGCCAACCTCCTAGAGTCGTTGGACTATTATTTGAGAATAATGTCACATGCTAAATGCTCAGTCAAGAGGCCAAGACCCTAAAACGATGGATATCAGATTCCAAAGTGAGGAGCCTGAGTGAATGTAAATTATCAGAGAAAATATCTAAAACAGAAACAAAATCATAAAAATCAGAATCAATTTACAGCTCTTAAACCCCTACCTCCATGGAGGGAATAAAATGGAAGTATCGGTTGTTGGCCATAAGGAGAGATATTTGTTAAACAGCTTTCCCTGGAGAAAGTGACGCTTGAAGTCCTCCCTCGCCCCCTCCCCATGAAGGAGAGGTGAGTGGCTGCAACAGAACTACTTGGAGAATTCCCTATGTGAGCCCGTGGTATGAGAGAGAGAATGTACTAAGGTCTCACTTGCCTCCATAAAATCTAAAGGGCTAACTGCTCATGGAGTAGTCAAGGGAGGAGGTCTACATTGGGTTCAGCCTGCACTCTTGGAGTTGGTCAGAGCAAAAGCTGGGCTGACGTTTCCCATGGACCTGATACGGTCCCCAAAGAAAGAGCTGCTGGGCGGTTGTATTAGGTCTTGTCCAATCGGGCTGACTGGACGGGCCATGGCACCTGGATGGACAGGAGCTGGAGGAGGAGCACCAGATTCCTAGGGGCTGCAGAAGGAGCAGGACAAGTCAGTCTTGTGGGAGGATGCTCTCTAAGAACTTCCCCTCAGGCAGGCTGCCTTCCATAGCAAGCTGGGCTGGAGCTGAGGAGAGGACCATCACCGTGATGGAATAGGGATGAAAGCCCTGTGTATTATATTAGACAGGATAGTCCAGCTTCTGAGTTGAGGCCATGGCTGGTAATTTAATGTGATTCTAGAATGATCAGAAAATTTATGGGATAGGTGGGTTTTCTTCTAGAAGAAAGGAAAGAAATTTCCATGCTGAATAATCTACACAGGGACAATGAGAACTAAAATTGGTAAAATTGCTGAGCTCTGTGTGTTCAGCATTACATTACACTATTATCATTAAATGATAGGAATGAGGATCAGCATAATAAGACATAGCTGTGTGACATGAATCTTGAAGAAACAGAGAGTTTTACTTGAAACTGGAGAATTTATTAAATTCCAGGAGCAGCTCTGAGAGTGAGAAAGAGGGAAGTCCTGGCTTTGACCCTGAGACACACAGAGTGAGCTGTAGTCTCTCTAAGGAGAGTAAAGGGAAGGCTGTGTTTCTGTCGAGCACAGAGGAGGAGGGAAAGTCTGTAAAGAGGCTGAGTGTGGAGGGAGAGTCTGTTTACCTGGAATGGGCGCCCCTGGTGTGCAGAGTGAAGACTGAGTCAGCGGAAAGAAAGTAAAGAGCAGAACAGGCTAGGTAAACAGAAGAGAGTTGGTTACAGAGACACCTGCATCCCCACTCAGGACAGAAGGAGAGAGAGAGCAGGTGTCCTGTAGAATTCCACAGAATTGGGAGCAGGGGCTGAGCTTCTCTCCACGAGGCCGGCCACGGCCTGGCTGGGGAGGGTGGAACTCATCATGTCTAACTCCAGCTCCAGTGCAGTTGACTGTTTCATATATATTTAAATGTGCATGTATATTTATATGTGTTTATGTACGTATATGCGTATAACATATGTTTGTGTGTATAAGAAGTGTATGTGTGTATATGGACATATATGCACACTTATATATAAATATGACATGTATGTCGCACCCACAAATATGAGTTAATGTCTGCCATTTGCTATTCATATACGATGTCAAAGGCCTATAAGGTATAATAATGACCAATGGGGATAGTAACATTACGGTTATGATAGAGATGTGGTGAGGAGTAATAACGGAATCTTGCTGCTAGTACGCACTTGTACACATTTGATTTGCCTGGGCTGTAAGGCTGGTGGGTGGATAGCTGCTCTCTCAAGGTGTATATGTATCCATCAGCATCTTCTTTACATAACTCAGCAGTAAATGAGGACCTGAGGACGTCTGTGGCTGGGAGTACAGACGGTGAACTTTTCTCTTCCTTCACCACTCTCCCCTAATCCCCTCCACTGTGTAATTTCCAGTGAGGTGCTCTCTGTTTTCCTTTCCAGTCATTCCTGTTTGGGATTGCGACAGGGTTTTTGGCTGTTGGGTCATTGCCTCATATGCTATGACTGCGGTTCACATCTCCCCATTTGAATTCGAAATGCAGGAATGCTAAACCCAACGCCTACTTCTCCATCCAATGCAAAGATTTGCTTTGGGGGCCCTGCCCTGTTGTCAGGAGGAGCAGGGTGGGAAAGCAGAATCTCTGTGGCTCCCCAGGATGAGGTACCACCTAGACCTCACCCCTTTCCCCAGCACCCTCCGGGGCTCCAGCACAAATGGCTAGGTAGAAACGTATTCTGGGGTTTAGCATTCCCTGCAACTGAGGCAAGTCACAGGGACGATGTACTTATTAGTTGATTATGTTCCATTTGCTTCAGGGAATTGCATGTTATGTTTATATATTGTATATGTATTTTACAGATATGTGTTTGCTATATATTTCACGTGGCAATTTCCCAAACATCTTCATGCCCAGAGTCTCAGACACAGTAGTAAAAAATATATAGGCTTCAGAAAAGCTAGACCAGAGTTCAGATCTGGCTTCTCAACCTGATGGCTATGTGACCTCAGACCATTGAGGAAACCTCTTTCTACTTCATTTTCCTTGTCTGAAAATAATCTGCCTCATAGGATTGCCTTAGGGACCAAGTAAGATACTCTACATAAAATTCTTAACCCAATGACTGCTATTCAGTAGGATGTTAGTTATTAATAATCGTGGTACCATTACTAATAACTCCACGAGGGCTATATGCTGATCCCTATTTAACAGGCAAGGCAAGGTAGGCTCAAGAAGTCGAGGGACTGGTTCCAGGTCACACAATGAGGCAGTGATTTCAAGAGACCAAGCTTAGCGCTCTTTTCACTGTCTTATAATTGACTCATATTTCAGTATTCAGTGCCAAATAATGCTGGTCATGATCAACGTATCTCTCTCTGTCTATCTATCTTTCTATCTTTCCATGTATATATTATCTATCTATATCATCTATCCATTGTCTATATACATATCCATCAATCCATGTATCTATCATCTATCCATCCAACCATCCACGCATTCATCTACCTATCTATCCATCCATGTATCCATGTATGTACATATGTATCTATCCATGCATCCATCCATCTATGTACCTATTATCTATCTATCTATCATCAATCCATCATACATCTATCCATCCATCTCTCTATATAATGGTTTTTTTTAAATCATACAATGACTGAGTGATTTTTTTATAGCATTAACCACTTGTTTGTCAAACCTGACCCAAGTCTAACTAGTCTTTACCTTATGTTTCTTTAAAACAGTTTTTTTCTTAAACTTACAATTTTATGAATCATCAGTGGAGTCTATTCTCCCTTCAGAGATTAACTTGGAAGAACTCAGGCAACTCAACATACTTCTTAGTGCTTTAGATATTTTATCTATAAAATGGAAAAATACCACTTGCCTCCTCTAAAAGGAATACGAGGGATTTGAACGTGCATTCACTTGTGGTTTCTGCAGGACATGATGTCATGTTGGCCTCCCGAAAAGAGGACTGCTCATAAATGGAAAGAGACCTCATAGCAAGAATACAAGCGCAGTGTGGAATCTAAACACTCTTTAGTCGAATGTCAGGCGACAGCTTGGATTTCTGTGTTTTCTGAGTGTGATTTGAACAAAGGAGCCTGCCTGCCACCCACATTTCTGGCAAACGACGAGGTTTACAACGAGCTGTCCTCTGTCGGCTCCTGTGTATAAGCATTTTGAAGGACTTCTGCAAGACGCCAAAAGTGACATCACTGCTGCTGTTATCGGATGGAATGAGATCCATGCTTAAGGGCTCTGGGTTTGGGCCGCTTGGGTTTGAATGGAGGAGGTGAAGGAATCTCATCAGGAGTACACCTTGTACCGGGTAGGCGCTCAGTAAATATTTGTGGATATGACGTACTGACCTCGGAAATCAGCTGAGCTTCAGAACTTTCCATTCATTCTATAGATAGCTCTTTTATTCTCTTGGTGACTAATGAGTCTAGCTCCCTCTTTCCACCACCTCCTGCAATGTCCACCATTCATGAAGGTCTGAGTGTTCCTCTGCCAGACACACTTCATTTGGCAAATCGTATTTTATGACTCATAATGTCAGTTCAGGAAATGAAAGATGCTTTTATCTAAGATATCTTTTGCTTAGACTGGATCCTCAGGATGCTTATCCCACCTTGAAATACACGTATTTCACTTTTTTTTTTTTTATTTTGAGGATCTGATTGTTAGTCTCAGCTTGTAGCTACGCTTTGCACACTTTCTCTGGGTGTGATCGTCATTCTCTATATTTCCATCGGCCATTTCTTTGATGAAGACTCTCACATCTATGTCTCTAGGCCAAACCCCTGCTATTCTTCATGAATTTTTATCAGAGTTATCTTCACAAAATTATTACTGCCATATGTCACCCATCTTATAGCTTTAAGTTGATTTACTCTTTATCTTTATCTATCTATCTATCATGTATTTATCTATCTGTCTATCTGAAGCCACCGTAAGTGGAAAACCTAGTATTAAGAATCATAACCACTTAGCAACTATTTAGATGTTGAGGACCACCAGGTGGTCATCAAGTCCTATCGATCTGAGTGCAAAAACAGCTTACCTCTGGTCTTATTTCTCTCCCCTCACTGCCAAAGGGCTAGATTTTGCAACAACCTGCCACTATTTCCCTTTCACTTAATTTGCCAGCTATACCAAACTATTTGTACCATATTTCATTATTCTAGGGTGCACATTTTTTCACATTTTAGTGTCTCTGAAGTCAGCATGCTTGTTTCAATTGATGATAAATCATAGGGTAATTGGCAGCATTTTCTCCTCCTTAGTGGCACACATGAAAATGGAGATCTTACCACCAATTGCAACAGAGTTTTGAAGAAATGTGGTGGTTCCGTGCATGTTGTCACCTTGCTGCTTTTGCTCACATTTCCCCATTTTTGCATATTTCATGTCTTCTTGTCCTTTAAGGCTCAACTCAGGAACTTACCTGCTCAGGAAGCTTTCTCAGACTGGCCTCTCCCCGGGCTGGCTCAGGTATATCTTTCTCTGGGTTCCCATAATGTTGGGCACATATCTCTACTATTGTAGTTCCACATTTTATTATAAATATCTATGTAGGGTCTGTGGTACCCACCAGACTGCCCTCTTTGCAGATGGCGACCGTGTGATGCTCAGTATTGGCAGTGCAGTCTGCTGCATGATTATGAGCACAGCCCTGGCTCCTCCAGTCACAAGTTGTGACCTTGGGAAAGCTAACTTCTCTGTGCCTCTGTTTCTTTCTCTGAAAAATGGAGACACTATTAGGTACCTATCTCACAGGGTCGTTGGGGAATTAAGTTAGTTAATGCATGCAGAGAGTTTGTAACACTGTCTGGTAAATAGCCATCACTATATAAGCATTAGTTCTTAATAATGTTATCTTTATACCTGAAATTCCAGTGAAAAACTAAGGCAGAAAGAAAGAATTAGAATTAAACATATTTCCTGTGCTTTATTCAGGAAGATAAATTGTGCTGCTTTCTGGCTGAAAACTTACCCTATCCATGGAGCTGGTGGCACTTCTAAGTGGTCCAAAGAAAACTGATCTTTTTTAAGAATAGCAGATCATAACACTATTTTATACATGAAAGCTCTTCAAGATCATAGAATTGTGCTGGGTGCTCAGTGAAAAGCTAACTTATAAGTTACCGTCTTTACCCTTACAATTTTTTACATTTTATGAACAAAATTACATTTATCTAAGATTTGTCTAAAATTACATTTGTCTAAGGTAAATGACAATAGATATGAGAGTGGATAAAGGAAAGCAAATTTGTCTACCAGCTGATGTCACCTGAAACCGTGTTTGTCCCCTGTGTGTTTTCAAAGGGGCTGCATGAGGCTAATTAGAAAAAAGCAAAACAAAAACAAAAGAAATGTTCTGGACACATCTGGCTCCTGCCAGCTTTTCCTTTAAAACCTGAATTATTTAACGGTCATCATCTGAACCTTTTTGGCTGGTACAGAGATGGGACGTTTCTTTCATATGTCCTATGCCAGTAAGCGACAGGGAAAACATCAGTAAAAGACACGGAAGAATAATTCACAACAAAGGCTACCTTTTCATTTAACTTTGAAAAGGAGTGTATAATTCTAGACACTAAATACTAAAACAATGTCCATTGTGTCTATATTCATTGCCAGTCAATAAGGAAGTAAAGTGGTGGGGACGCACATCTCCCTCTTGCACCCACTTCAGATGTTGTGGCGAAGTCAGCAGCCAGTGTGACACGGTGTTTTCTGATTTCCGGGACCATCTCATTATCTCAATTTTTGATCCTTTCTCAGAAGACAGATAAATTCAGGTTGAGGGCCCGATGCAGTATTCAAACTAGAATTTTCCCAGCCTGATATCTGGAACTAATTAGTAGGTAAAGTAAATCCCATCCAAACAGTTCTTTAAGTTCTCCTTTCAATATCCTTAAGTTTAAGGACTCTTAAATAACCAGCTCTTAAAGGTAAGCAAGCACAGTGTTGGCATATAATGAGCATTGAGTGATATTCGCTGCTGATTTGAGGGGTCCACATCACCCTCGGCAAGAGTAGGCTACGGAAGCTGAACTCGAGAATGTTCAACGCGTACCTCAACTTTATCAGCAGCTGGGGAGAGTGGGGCAGCTCGTGGAGACTGAGCAATCTTCTGCTTAGAATTGATTATATTGGCATCAAACTGATGAATATCAAAAAGTCAACAAAGCCCTCCAGTCACTGTTTCATTTGGGGAAAATCGTGTGATTTGGAGGATTTTGATGCAGTAACAGAAAAACAAAAACAAACAGAAAGGATTTTTGTTTCCCTCATGTTGTTCCAATCTCTAGAGTAAAGAATAGAAGATACCCTCTAAGAATATAACATAGCCTCTAAGAGTAAAGAATATATTCATGTATATCTTGGTGTATGTTGGGGAAGAGCTGTGGAGAGACTCCAACATTTTGTGCCGTGACACTGAATTAGTTGTGCTCATCCTGCGTGCTGGGCAGTCACTTCTGTGTTCATTCCCATCTTTACATTGTCTGCTGTAGAGTCTTGGTAACATAACCTTGAACCTGGTTCAGTTTTTGCTCTCATTTCCTGTAACAGGTATTTCAAATCTTTTCCACTTTCCTCCTACCCTATCTTGCTCTTCCTACTGCCCTTGTTCTCAGCTGTCTAAATTTCCTCCTGTTTCCCAGAGACACTGGAGCTGTGAGAAAGAACAACCTTCCTCTGCTGGGATGGCCTGCATTTAAGCCCAACCTGCATCACTGTTGTCACATGGAGTGACACTGGCCCACTGATCCTCTCTCTACCCATACCCGGGATTGATCCCACCCTGCCTTCTGGCTGGCTGCTCCTTCTCAGTTTTCTTTATGGCCAGCATTTTATTTGCTCATCCCCAAATGATTGAAGCTCTTTTCTTTTCCTCCTAAACACTCACTCTAGTTTTCCTCAACTACTTGCTGACTTTAGCCCCTGAAATACATAGTTTCAAGATGCACTCCTCCTGCTCGTCTCTTTCCAGAGCTTCAGTCCATACACCCAATGGCCAAATGGGCATCTTTATTTGGAGGACTTTTCCTAATCAGCATGTGTGAACTGAGCCCAACCGACTCCTCTCCTCGTGTTGCCAGTCTCATTGTGTTACTGAACCTGAAGTGAGTTCGCTCACCTGTTGTGCAGCAAGCCAATCTCTGACACCGGGTGTGGTGGAAGAAAGTAGGAACTTTGCTTTTGCACAGCGCTGAGCAAGGAGAGAGGGCAGCTAACGCTGAAATCCAAAACTCCCCGAAAAGCTAAAAGGAAGGGTTTTTATTTAGGGTTTTAGGTAGGGGATGGGGAGCATATGGCCTTGCTGGTCGGAGCTTTCCCACCAGCCTGTCTTTGGCCTTGAGACTACTTGCAGAGAGGAGGAAGCCTGTGACCTTGCTGGTCAGCAGCTTTCCCGCCAGTCTGTATCTCTTTGTGGGGAGGAGATAGTCCAGGTGCTTGTCCTTGATGGTGTCTGTCTCCATGGAGGATAGTGGATTCTATCCTCCAGAGAGTAAGCAGGGAATGAGTGTTTTGGTTTTAACCCCATATCTGCTGGGTTTAATGTAGGGAAACTGATATCAGGGTCGATATCAACTGAATGACACCACCAACCCCACAGCTTCCCAAGCCAGAGTCTTCAACCTTATCTTTGACTCGATTCCTCCTCATTCTCTGAATCTCCAAGAACTTTTAGTCCAGCTTCTAAATGCGTCTCAGTTCTTTTTACATCTCTACCTCCTGACTGTAAATACCCTAGTCAAGAGAACATCATCTTTCACCAGGAGCACTGTCAAAGAAAAATTATTCAACAGATACTTGTTCAACACTGTATGAGATTTTATCCAGGCTGCTGCAGTAGGGGTGAGAGCCTGAATTCACCTCCGATCTGTACAAAAGCGACTGAGCTTTTCAAAGGGAGAATGAGGGAGGAGGAGAGAACAGGGGTTCAGTGGAGCCAGGGAATGAAAAATTACAAAGACCAGGTAGAGGGGTTGGTCGATGTGAGTGCGCCATCTGTGTCTGCTAACTGGTGCTTATCGCAGTTCGGATCTTTCCCACCCACAGAGACTGGGAGACAGGGGCCCTATCTTTCATGATGATTACATTTCAAAAGGATGGCTCCCAGGTCCTTGAGAAAGATATTCCTGGGCTGTAGAAGATATATCTCAAAGGAACCGAGAAAGGATTTACAGTTGCAAGTTTTCTAAAGTAAATGCTCTAAGAAGAGGGAGGTTGGGGGCCTTTAGTCAGATTTTGGCCAGAACAAACAGTAAATTATTTTGGCAGCATTGAATTTTCTCAGGCAGGCGTTTAAGGGGGTCAGGGTTATCATCCTAGGGGCACAGGCTTGAGCTGATAGAAACTATGCCAGTATTTGCTCAAGTCTCTTGTTCTGGGGATGCAGAGGAAATCGTTTGTGCTACAAGTTGCAATTCCAAAGGCCAAAGTTGAGAACGAGTTGAAAAAAGGCTCACTTCTCAGAGCCTGACTAGAGTTTGATCAAGGTCCTACTCTATCAAGGTCAGTACTCTAACGCAGAAACATCTGTGGCAAAGTGTCTCAAATATGGCTCCCAACAATTCCTCCCACCCCCGCACATACGTATGTGTCACTCCTCCCAACAAGATGTGGGGTCTACTTTCCACCTCTTGAATCTTGTCTTGTAACTTGTTTTGATGAATAGAATGTCACAAAACTCTCTGGCCCCTAAGAACCCTTTCATTCTCTAGGAATCCTGAGGCACAATTTAAGTAGCCTGACTATCCTACTCAAAAAGGGCTGAGCCGACCCCAGGGTTCCAGCCGCCCAGCTCAGGCACCAGATAGGAAAGTGGAGCCACTTTGGATGTCCAGATGCAACCAAGCTCCTGGTTGACTGGAGCCTTGCAAAGATCCCAACCAATGCCTTGTGAAGCAGAGATGGGCCATCTTTGCAAAGCCTGGTCCAAGCTGCAGAATCATGAACGAATAAGTGGCTGTTGTTGTCTTAAGCAGTTAGGTTTGGGGGTGGTTCATTTCACCTCTAAAATGCACACGCGTTCATGCACCCTGGACTCATCCCTCATTTGTACTTTCCTCACTTTTCTGGAGAAATCCAGAATAAGCACCAGGTAATATTTCATTTTTCCATTATAATGCCTAGTTGGCTAACATTTTTGAAGAAAAATGATTAACTTCTATTATTTAATTCCGGGTTTAGTGAGTTCAAACTTTTGATGATTTTGCTTACTCTCAGATCGATATTCTTTGCATTTTCATTTCTAGGTTTACAAACAGCACATTTATCTTCAGCATGGGCTATTTCAGTGAAGTCAACATCATTAGATAGATGGATAATGTGAGACCATTCTTATGGTTTCTGATTCACCTTCCCCAGTGCCAATTGTCATAATACACAGTTGTGATTAAATCTGTGGTGTTAGTGGAGATAATTTTTCCAATTTCCCTGGTGAACCATGAGATATTTAAGGTTATTTACAAATATAATTTATAATTCTGTCCTAAATATTAGGATACACAAGAGGAAGAGTTAGAGGTTATATGATGCCAGCGCGGAGGGGAGGGGATGTCCACATATCCTTTTGTAGGAAAGCACAGCTGGGGATTGTGAGGACACATCCCAAGCCACAGAAGGGACAAGTACTCAACATACATCACAAGAAAATCAGAGCTGATGGTTGCACCTGTGTTTTTCTCCACGTTGTCTTTATCAGGCCACTGCAGGACCTGTGAAGAGAGATGCAACGGATGCTGCAGTGAGAGAGGGCTCAGTGAGAAACCAAGAGGTCCGAAGAGAAGTCAGAAAGGTGGCTAGAGAAAGACGACAGTGACTGGAGAGCCATGGGACACAGGAGGATGTTATTCACAGGAATGGTCACCAGAAAGCCACGTAACGTGTGCCAGCAGCCACTCATGCCCTGGATGAAGACCAGAGCAGAGCAAAACTCCAAAGATGTGAGGATGTCTTAGAGTGGGCTCCATCTCCCTCTTCCTGTGAGCCTCCCTTAGGGGAAAGTGGCTTCTAGCCCCTGCTGATAGACCTGCACAAATAAACAATGGGGCCAACCTCGTGCTGGTTGGCCTAGTTCTCTTGGAATTCCAGAAGCTCCATGAAGCAATGCTTGAATCAGTTGGTGCCAGTGATGTCAAATGCTAACATGGCCTTAGGCTGCTCATAAGAGGTATGCAAGGCATCTTCACTGGGGTTGGACTTTTACTGCTCTGGAGATTAAATATCAATTTTGCTGATCAGAAAGACTCAAAGGGGGACAAAAGAATCACCTAGAAATGTGCATCACTGTGGCTTGGAACCTTCCCATCTCATAGTAATGCAGTTAATGCAAGGGCAGAGAAGGAGGCTGAGATAGACTGCCCTTGCAAAGGAATTCAGACCGCATTCTTCTCTTGCTTTCCAGGGAAGCTTGAGAGAAAACAGCTGTTGTCATGTGGTTTGAACTGTTTCCACAGCCCTATCATTTGGTTTATTAGAACCACCCCCTCGGTCTGAACTGACCAGAACCAGGGACAGAATCAAGTCTATGCGCTGGAAGAGTATGTTATCTTCCCCGTGCTATGATTTGAGGCATGCTAGAGGGAATCCAATGAGATGGTGAAGAAATGAAGACAAATAAGATACATTGTGGTATCTCAGGAAGCCATTTGGTTTAAAATTAATTGGGGCTGACCTTGTTTTTCCAGAAAAGCCTGATGTGGCCCGCGTGCCTGTTGAGCATGCATGGCCCATCTGCTTTAAACATTTAGAGTGTCCCAAAGCCGGGAACGATGCCCTTAAAGATAGGGATGTTACCTCCTCCCGTATCAGCATTTCTTTATAGATAAGTATTTCCTCCCAGAAACTAAGGATTAATTACTGACCTGTGCTCGTCTCGCGACCACTGACCTGCCGTGCTAGCAAAGGATCTCCTGACTGTAGTACAAGGGATATTCCTGTCACACATGGTATATCTTCGTTGTTCCAAGGTGTTAAATAATGACTCTGTACACCCTGCTTCTTCAGAACGCTTCTTTCCTTGGGGAAGGCTGCTCCCGGGCTATAGTCCTCAAAACTGGCTCATATAATAAACTCACCCCAGTTTTGATTTATAGATTGATTATAGATTAATTACATTGACAAGGAGGTGCAATGTTCAATTACCGCCTGAACAGGAATTCAAATATTTGTTCCCTTTTCATTACTTAACTCCTTTTAGAGTTTTCCCAGTCAGATCTATGTCAGATAATTTACACAATTATCTGGAGTTTTCAGTTCTGGACATTCACATAGTCTAGGATGATCACAGCTGGTCACTGCTGTCTGTGAGGGTGACAGCATAAAATTTAGGCTGGGTGCAAGAGCCACGATTTAGAATTTTCCCCCCAAGGGTCACTTTGATTATGGGGAATCATCCTTTAAATCTAGGATTTCATTGTTTATTGGGAATATAGTGCGTGTTTTTTCAAGTATCTAACATAAACAATGATCCTTCTTTGATTATTGCACCTTTTCTAGACTAGAGAAGTAGGTTTTTAGCTGTTTTCCTAGCCTCCCCCTCCCCTTGAGTTTACTGAATGCTTTTTCCCAAGATATATTTTTTTAATGCAACATAAAACATGTTCATCTTCTGCTTAATGGCATTTGTCACCCACAGGGTAGAATTTAATATTCTGAGGATAGAACATAAAATTCACCAGGGGTTGGCAAACTTTTTCTGTAAAGGGCCAGACAATAAATATTTTAGGCTTTGCGGATCAGGAAGCAAAATCAAGAACTTGTTCTCACAGAAAGGCTAATAGTCATTTTTGCATTTTACACTTAAAAATGTGAAACCATTCTTAGCTGGCAGTTTGTACCAAAACAGACAGAGGCCCGGATTTGGCCCATGGGCCATAGTGTGCCATCCCTCGCTCTTTGTGGTCTTGCCCTTGTGGGGGATGAAAAATAATTTTACCTCCACCTTTTGCCGTTCTTGGCTGAGACCCAGCCCCCACCTTGTAATAACAGACAGATTAACAGGAGAAAAACAGAAGTTTAATAACATGTGAACCTCTTGTAAACATGTGAGCTACCCAGGAAAACTGAGCAACTCCCAGAAATGGCCCAAGCCAGCACCTTAAATACCATCTACAGCTAAAGACAACAGAAGATTTTTTGGGGGCGGGGGGGAATGGGGCAGTTATGGGAGATGATCAGGAAAAGCACAGTCAACAAGGGCATGGCTTTATGCAGGTTTAAATCCTTGCCTTCTCCATTGATGAGAGTTTCCAGAGATTTAGTCATCCTCCTCTTCCTGATACAGAGAGGAAGACAAATGGTGATTTCCCTTATAAAAGTAAACGTCTCTTACAAAAGGGTAACTTCTACTAGATTTTCAGAGCTTCACCTGTGTTTACTGTTTCTTAAAAATAACCAGCCGCCTGCAGCTCTTTACTGCCCATGGGTCCTGTCCCCATGCTTCAGGTCCCTCCTGCCCATGGGTCCTGTCCCCATGCCTGTAGCTCTTACTGCCCATGGGTCCTGTCCCCATACCTGCAGCTCTTCACTGCCCATGGGTGCTGTCTCCATGCCTGTAGCTCTTACTGCCCATGGGTCCTGTCCTCATGCCTGCAGCTCTTCACTGCCCATGGGTCCTGTCCTCAGGCTACTCCATGCTATTCTCTGAATAAAGGAGCACTATTGCCAGACCTTGAGAGTCCAAGAAATCTTTCTTTCGACTCCTTGGCTCGCCGAACCCACATCAGCCTCATCTCTAGCCTTTCTTTTTTCCTGATCTCTCCACAGCCCTTCAGCTCTCTTTTAATTCCAGGCTGTTTCATGCCTTTCCTTCTAATATCAGCTCAGAACTTGTATTCATTCTGCAACACTTTGCCACCATATCACGGTCTCTGTTGGTGAGGGCTCATTTAAAGTCACTCGGGTCCTCTTTTTGTCACTCCATGGTACCTTGTGCAACTTTCCAGCATTACCCTATCACACTGATTGAGACTTTGTCAGTTTATCTCCTGTGTGAAATGCTGAAATCCTTGAGGACACAGATAGTCGCTGAATTATCTTTGAGTTCCCTGGGCACAGAAATGGGCCTGGATATTGTGAGTGGTCAGCAAATGTTGAATTGGCCTGGCTTTCTTTGTCTATAAGGAAAATGGAAACACAAGTTAGACAGAAAAAAAATTGAAGAGGATAAGTGAAATCTGGACAACTGGGTCTTTTGGATTTTTTCAGTCTTTATTTCCTTTTTATTTTCCTAAATTTTCCTCCTAAAACAAACACATTCCTGTGGAAGAGTCACAGCATAAACAGATCCATTCACAAGGATGCTGCCCTGAGGACCGTATCCAACTTAAGGTCGAGGTTAGGGCTTAGCGCCAGTTTCACCAAGTTTTGGTACTCAAAGAAGTTCTGATTTAATCTGAATTTAGTTTTGTACCTCTTTTTTTTTTTCAGTGCAAAATATGCCTGGGCAAATAAGGAAAAGGTAAACTCTTCAATCAGAAAAATATAAATTAAGTGGCAGAAGGATTTTTAAAATTAATTAATAGAGTTTATTTTTGATCCTTTTAATGCTTACAGAAAACTTAGGACGTTATAGCTATAAAAATGGCCAAGATTTTCCATTTAAAAATTTGATAATTTTCTGTGTTAGCAAGAGTTAGCAAAAGTACAAGTAAATAAGACCTCCTGGACTATAGCATAGCAACGCACGTCAAAAGTTTAAAAAATTTTATCTTTAAATCAGAAAGGTCATCTCTAAGAATTTTTTCTTAGGAAAATATCAAATGTATTCACTAAGTTTTGTTGTTTTTTCTTTTGCTGAGGAAGATTTGCCCTGAGCCAACATCTGTTGCCAATCGTCCTCTTTTTTTGCTTGAGGAAGATTAGCCCTGAGCTAACATCTGCATCACCCTTCCTCCATTTTGTATGTGAGTTGCTGCCACAGCATGGCTGTGGTCCACTCTCAGGATCCGAACCCGCGAACCTGGGCTGCCTAAGCGGAGTGTGCAGAAATTTAACCACTCAGCCATGGGGGTTTCTCACTGCTATACTCTTCCTAGTAGTGAAAGTTTATATGGTAAAAATATATCAGCATGTTAAAATATTATACAGCCATCAAAAATTATGTGGTAAAAATATTTAATAAGATAAAGATGTACTCGTAATATGTTCAAGTTTTTAAAAAGCAGGTTACAAAGCAGAATATATATGTATATATTTGTAAAAAATATTACTCTTACTATTACAAGACATGAAAGACGTTCATGAACCAGTGGTTATCTTGAAAAAGGAAAACAGCGTGGGATCAAAAGTGTGATTGTTGCGCCGCTCACGTTATTCTAAAGGACTTCCTTTTCCTCCAAATGATCCTGTTCGCTCCTGAATATGAATTTGCAGGTGTCCCAGCCTGTCTCCCAGCTCTTTTTCCAGCAGCTAGAAGGATCTTTCTAAAAGTGTAAATTAGATCATGTCACTTGCCTGCTTCTAATTAGCCTTGGAATCAAATCCAGACTCCTCCGTGTGATCTAAAACGTGCTCCCAGTGCTGGCTCCTGCCTTCCTCTCAGCTCACACCAGATCTCACCTGCTCCCTGGACTCCAGGCACATCAGTTCCTTTGTGTCCCTTCCACATGCCTCCATCTATTAAGGCCTCGTGGGCTGGTTGTTTCTTGTGCAGGGAAGGCTCTTTCTCTGACAGTTTGTGTGCGTGGCCGCCTCGCTCTTCAGGACTCATACGTCACCGACTCAGAAAGCCTCCCACCTTCTCCGTCTCTGGCTGACTCATTATCCTATTTCTTGCTTTTACAGTATAATAAATTACCTTGTTCAACCATTGCTTACATGTTTACTCTCTGTGTCTCTGAAACGTAATTTCCATAGAGCAAGAACCGCGTCTGTCTTGTCCTCTGCTGGACCCCCAGCGCCTAAATCTCTCCCTGGCACACAGAATCCGTTCAATCAATGTTTGTTGAATGAATGGATAAATTAGTCAAGTTCTGTGTTATGCTCTTCAGAGCTCTGGAAAAAGGAAATAAAAGCCTAAGAATTCTCTTGGGATCCAGAATTTCAAGCTCACGGAGGCAGAGCTTCTGCATCAAAGCTTTGTCTGGATAGATGTTCTTACCGGCTTCTGACCTACTCTGTGACAATGTACAACCCTCGTTGCTCCTCTTCCAGCCTCAGTGGCTTCTCCCCTCTTATCTGAATCTTGCCCAACTCCAAAGGCCTGGCTCAGGTTCCACCGTATGGAGGCGTGCACATCGTGGTTCTACAGCAATGGATTTTTCTTTCCTTGGACTGTCCCCTGTTATATGTCATTGCAGATGGAAAAAAGGGATGCAGTGTAAAAAAGCATGAGACCTGAGGGAAAAAGCCTTGGTTTTGAGTCATACGGCTTTGCCGCTTTCTGAATGAACTTGAGCAAATCGTTTAATTTCTCTAGGTTCATTTGCTTATGTGGATATTGGTCATTATGAGAGTTAAAGGATATTGCAGGTAAAAGTACCCAAGAAAGTGCCTGATACATCACAGATATTCAATAGTGAGTGTTCATTCATTCATCCTCCATAGTGTTTTCACAGCTAATGAAAAGGAACAGAATCTGTATAGAGACGGGGCTGGCCCCGTGGCCAAGTGGTTAACTTCACACTTTCCACTTCGGCAGCCCGGGGTTTGCCGGTCCAGATCCTGGGTGCAGAACTAGCACCTAGCATCAAGCCATGCTGTGGAGACATCCCACATAGAAGCACTAGAATGACCTACGACTAGCATAAACAACTATGTACTGGGGCTTCAGGGGGAAAAAAAAGAGGAAGATTGGCAACAGATGTTAGCTCAGGGCCAATCTTCCTCACCAAAAAAAAAAAAAGCACACAAAAAAATCTCTATTAGAAAATTTCATCAATTTTAGTGTCCCTACTTCTAGGAAAAGGCTCATTTGAGTGTCTGGGCAATAAGGAACAGCTCATAACTCACTACAACCAATTGCTGGCTGGGTACCAGGAGGAAAATTGGTCAACAAAACTCTTCACGTTTACAGGGCAGCTTTTGATTGGGAATCAGGGACTCTGTAAGGTTAAACGATTACATTACCGCACTAGGGAAATGTTAGGCTCAAAATGGCAATGAATGTGGTAAACATAGACCTTTTATAAACAGTGTGACAACCCATGTTGTTAGTAACTTGGTTTCCGTCGATCTTTATTGTATTTCTGCAGGAGTATGAGGAAGCTGGGAGGAGGGGCGCGTTTTGGACTTCTTACTTATTAGCAGATCCATTTGCTCTTGACCTCTTTCCCTCTCCAACACTTTTTGTCCTGAAGTGGGGAGGAAGCCTGCTATAGCAGGAAGAGTTAAGAATTTTTAGAGGCGGAAGAATTTATGTGCAAATCAGTTTACAGGCTAAGGATTGCAGGCAAGTTTGTCAACAGCTGTATACCTCCACGCTGTTTCTGCCATATTGGATGTCCATACATCCTACATCTCACAGAGAGATGCGAAACATTAAGAATGGGGTATGTTAAACTTAAAAAAACAAAACAAAACACACCATTCCTGCCTCACTGGAGTCCTATGTGATTCCTAAAGGAGCAGGAGCCTCTGACTAGGATTCAAGGGCAGAAGAAGGGTGTGGCGTTGAGTGATTCACAACAGACAGATGGTAACTAGGTCAGTCTTCCCGAGTGAGGAGTGTGTGGTTAGAACTAAGTACAGAGAAAGACAGTAGGGGAATTCACATCTTTGTTTTTATTAACATCATTTTAATATTCTGCTGACTTGAAGAATTCCTCTCAAGGGTAGAAATACCTTTATTCCTAAAACAAATATCCAAGTAGTTACTTCATTTTGGTTTTTAGCCTGCCACCACAGAGGGAACCCAAATGATTACATGTTCCCGTGCAGTTCACATGCACACTAAAAAGCTCTCCTGGGAGGCATTCTAGTAAAAGGAATCCATCTGAGATGCTTAAGAGTCACCCTGCTCCTAATTTTCCCAGCATCTCTTATATAAAGATGTGCCATTTGAGGAGGAATCATCATGACGTACAACAGCTAACCTGGGGTGTGCTGCAAGTGAGAAATAAGACAGGCTGGAGTAGCTTGATAGTCTCGTCAAGGTGAAAATGTGGGTGGAGGTGGGGGTGACTGTAACGGACTGCATGGTGGCATTATCGTTTCACTGTTATTTTGTGTTCTCCAGCAGCTGTTCCATGAAGATGCCCCATAAGGAGCCTCTTCTTTGAGAGTAAGGCAGCCACCTTGGGGGATCTGAACATCACCTTGTTTATAAAGAGTCCACAGGGAGTTGCAACAATATTTATCCATAGAGCAAGTAGAGTGGAGATCCCTTGTGTTGTGAAAATAATTCTCCTTGTGATTCTTGGAGGTTCTTCATTTCTGGTATGTGTGTATGCTCAATTTGCATAGTTAGCTTTATGGAAAAAATCAGAAGAAATCAAGGTGCTCTAGCAATCTCCTTTCCCCCCACCCCAGCATGGCAGTCACTATTTTGAGCTCACTCAGCAGATTTCCTAACCCCCGCATCCTGCCCCATGCACACACATCTTCTTCCTCCTCAGTTTTGTTTTGGACTTTGCTTTCCCAAAAGCAGCAGCAATGGGAAAGGCAAGCTGTTCACAGATCCAGGAGTGACACATGACACGATTTGGTCTAAGCTACCCATGGCAATTTCATCCTCCCTGCCAATGATTGGTTTAGGTGTAGCCATGGGCATAAAACCCAAAAGGAAGTCTTCAAAGAAATTTCTGGTAAAGGTTTTCCTCCCTACCAAATAGAGATGCACGGGAGAAATAGTCCAATTTTTTCATTTGTGCTTGATGCCTGGAGGTGCTGTAGTCATCTTGTAATCATGAGAAGTGACGCCCCCAACAGGCTGAGATGGTAGGGTAGAAAGATGGGAAGGACATGGGACATAGCAGTGCCATTGAATTAAAATTCCCCAGACTTCCCTTTTTCTAGATATATTGTTATATGAGAGAATAAAGTCTTTGTTGCTTATGATACTTTTTTTTTTTTTTTGGTGAGGAAGATTGGCCCTGAGCTAGCAGCTGTGCCAGTCCTCCTCTATTTTTTGTATGTGGGATGCCGCCACAGCATGGCTTGGTGAGTGGAGTGTAGGTCTGTGCCTGGGATAAAAACCTGTGAACCCTGGGCTGCCAAAGTAGAGCATGCGAACCCAACCACTGTGCCACAAGGCCGGGCCCAGGTTATGACACTTTTATTCAGTTTTGGATATTCATACTCCAAAGCATCCTGATACCTCTTACATTACTCCTTAGAAAGAAAAATCATATAAACAAAAATTATTATTTTAAATAGATGAAATAAAGCTGCAAAAATGCACAGTGTAAGTTTCTAACATAAGTAAGGTTGAAGCACCACTCTGTTCCTTCTAGTCACTCTTCTTGATTTTGGCTGGAGAGAAGCTGTACGAGCAGTGGTTAAGGGCCTGAGGTCTGGCATCAGACAACATGAGTCTGAATCTCAGGTCTGCCACTTACTGGCTGTGTGTGTGTCTGTGGTCAAGTTTCTTAACCATGAACCATGGTTTCCTCATGTCTAAACTGGCGATAATAATATCCCTTGGAGAAATTTCCAGGATTAAATGAGATGATGTATGAAAAGCCCTTAGCACAGTGCCTGATACATGGTAAGATTTTAATAAATTCAGTGTCATTCTCACTTTCATCACCTCTGAAGACTTTGACTTATTTTCCAACTGGCGGCATCTCTTCCACTCTCTCTGTTGGCTTCAATGCCCTGGGCTTCTCTTTCTGCTTATCCCTCTGGCCTGATATTTCTTATACCAGCCACTGCCTGTGACTCAGGATCTGGCTTACTTCTCGAGTAGTGTTTCCAGCCTCCAGCCTGCATGCTCCTGGACTCCGTGGCCGTACCTTTCTCCCCGTGTAGCCAGTGCTCTTACATACAGCTTACGTGTTTTTCAGTGTGGGTTGGAACGACAGCTAGCCTGAGTAAGGCAGAAGACACTCCACATGGGTAAGGGGACCACAATTAATGACCCTGGACAAATTACAAGATTGCTGAGAACAGACTGTTAAGATGATAGAAGGCGTAATGCTGCTGACAGTGACCCTTTGCGGCAGGGATGCAAATGGCCTAGGCACAGGGTGATATACTTGAGGAAATCAGAGATGGTGACCTACAGCACACCAAATCTTGGAATCGAGCACATCTGTAGCAATGGGAGGGGGGTCAGGTTGCCAGGGAGAAAGAATACTTAGAGTTCTTACTCTCTAGAACCTTGTAGTCTGGGGAGGTGGGGTGTCCATAAATGAATAAACGGGTAGATAGATGAATCTCCACTTTATAGATAAGAAAACTGAGATTGAGAGTTTAAATAACCTTGCTAGTCAAGGCCACATGGGTAGAATGCGTCAAGTGGACTGATTTATAGATTACTGCACATTCTATACTAGAGCAAAAGAAAAACTGCGTCTGCTTGGTGTCCTTAAGCTTTTTCCGGAGAACCGTTTGTGAGAAAAATATGAGTGTATAGACATTATCAGTAGCCTGCAGGTATCTGAATTCATAAAAGAAAAAATGTACCTTCTGCCCCAGCCTTGAGACTGGCTTGCTGTTTCTGCTACATATTTTGATTTGGGTCCATTGTGTGTGCTGACCAGGGAAGCATTTCAACTCCATCAACCACCGTGCATCTGTAGATGCAGATTAACAAGCAGGCTTGACAAAGTGATACTGTATATGTTAATAAACTCGTCAGCGTTTGCCAGAGAGGCACATGACCTATGGAGCTGCCAATGTTTACTAATACGATTGTCAGACCAGATGACAGTGTAATGACATCTCCTGACACTTCAGTTGGAGTAATACCTTGGGACAAGATAATAGGAAACTCATTTGGCTCCTAAACAAAACAGAGCACACAGACTTCAGCCTGAAATCTGTCCTGTATGTTTCCTTATTTTTCTCCCTATCAAACTGAAATCATCCCATCTTCTCTCATAGAGTATAGGCATATTCATGAAAAGGAAATATGTTGTACAATATCTGTTTGCATCAGATCATTTCAAGCAAATGGAGCTGCGAAACGAAATGTTGGAAATGAAGATGATTATATTCATTACACCTTTGTGTGTCATCATTTCTTGGAAATGTATTCATATGTTATGGCTAATAAACCATAATTTAAACATCACCTTGCATGAAAATTTCTAAACTGGTGCTATTATCCATTCCACTTTGCTTTTTTGTTTTCTTGGCAGAATTTGTCACCATCCCACTCCCTAGGAAAGTAAATGGATAAACAAATATAGTTCTAAAGGTTGATCAATTCCCCTGGAGAGAACAGACATACATCAAAGGGATTCTATTTCTCTTTTCCCAGTAGGCAGGCAGGCTGGTATTCAGTCCTCTTCTTCCACTCATTTTTTGAGGGGGCAACAAACACTGTGAGAGGTGGGGGTTTATTTATATCTTCCAGAAAATGAAGTACAAAACAGCTCCTGAAAGAGGATATAGGGAACGCCACGTACTTCTTAGAGTGGGTGTGTTTCCTAAAGTGATTTTATATATTTGTGCTGAAAGGAAAAAGTTCTGTACACCAGCTAAAGGAAAACTCTGCATTCCCCTCTACTATCCACACCACTTCTGGTCACCAAATGTGTGGGTTTTCCCCATAGCGAGCAATTCTGCTGAGTGCCGTAGGGGAAGAGCTATTCCTCTCCCCTCTAGATCCTTTGGGCGGGTCTAAGAATTGAATTGACATGAGACGGAATCACAGGAGAAAATCAAAGAAAGTTTAATAACATGTATACATGGGAGAAACCCAGAAAAACTGGGTAACTCACCAAAATGGCTGAAGCCACCACCTTAAATACCATCTTTAGTTAAAGACAAAGGAGGATGTTGAGGGTAGTGGTTTGAGACTTCAAAAGGGAAGAAGGCAATTTACAGGGAAAAGGAAAAGCAAATGTTTGGTAAACAAACATTTGCTGGGCCATCTATAGACAATGATCCAAGAGAGAACTTTGATAAAAATGGGCCTAGCAGAGCCGGGCCCCGTGGCTGAGTGGTTAAGTTTGCGTGCTCCGCTTTTGATGGCCCAGGGTTTCGAGGGTTTGGATCTTGGGCACGGACAGGGCACCACTCAACAGGCCACGCTGAGGCAGCATCCCACATGCCACAACTAGAAGGACCCACAACTAAAAATATACAACTATGTACCAGGGAACTTTGGGGAGAAAAAGGAAAAAAATAAAATCTTAAAAAAAAAAATGGGCCTAGCAAGGTTCCTCCCAGTCTGTCACACGTAGAGTTATCTATGGTGATAGCTCCTTCCTGGGACAGACCTTCTATCTTAAGTTTTTTTAGGCAGTTATGGAGAAGGTCAAAGTTTATTTCTGAGTCTTTTGTTCTTAAAAATAATCAAGCTGAAGAGACACATTTTGGGGTGGCAAATTCTGATCTCCCACAGCGTCCTACAATTCAATTCCTTTCTGATACTATCTGCGTGGAGATGACATCAGACAGCAGAGGTTAAGGGCTCTGAAGGGGAGCAGAATATGTCACCCAAAATATGCCTCTTTGGCATAGAGATTATTTTG
Source organism: Equus quagga (assembly GCF_021613505.1). Taxonomy (NCBI): domain Eukaryota; kingdom Metazoa; phylum Chordata; class Mammalia; order Perissodactyla; family Equidae; genus Equus; species Equus quagga. The sequence continues at coordinate 61,412,546 of NC_060277.1, forward strand.
GAATGGTTTTTTTGAGAGGCTGCAAACCTTGGACAATTTCCGAAAGCAGATCAGAAGAGGGAAACTTAGATGGATAAGAGAAATCTCCATTTGTAGGGGTGTCTTCCTCTCTGTACCAGGAAGAGGAGGATGACTAAATCTCTAGAAACTCTTACCAATGGGGAAGGCACTGACTTAAATCTGCATAACAATCATATGCTGGTCAGCTCCCATAACTGGCTCCCCAACTCAATGTCTTGTTTTGTCTTTAGCTGGAGATGGTGTCTAAGGTGATGGCTTGGGCCATTTCAGGGAGTTACTCAGTTTTCCTGGGTAGCTCCCAGATATACAGATGGTATAGTCGTTATTAAATTTCTGTGGGTTTTTCCTCCTGTTAATCTTTTATTATAGCAGAATCTCAGCCAAGAACCTCGAAGGATAACAAGCAAATTATTTTTCCTCTCCTACAGCTCACTTCCACAAGACTGGCCCCACTTCAGATGCCAATCACAAATTCCGAGCCTCCAGCACTTCTGACCAACTGATTATAAATTGGGGGTTCCCACCACCCCCTCCTGGGGTTTGATAATTTGCTAGGATGGCTCACAGAACTCAGGAAAACAGTTTATTTACTAGATTACAGTTTATTATAACAGGATGCAATTTAGGAACAGCCAAATGGAAGAGATGCACAGGGCAAGGTGTGTGGGGAGGGGCATATAGAGTTTCCAGGCCCTTCCAGGTACTCCACCCTCCCAGCACCTCCACGTGGTCACCAACCTGGAAGCTCTCCAAAGCCCTCCTTTTGAGGTCTTATGGAGGCTTCATGATTGACTAAATCATTGGCCATCAGTGAGTAGCTCAACCTCCAGCCCGTCTCCCCTCCTGGAAGTCAGGGGGTGGGGCTAGAAGTTCCAACCCTCCGATCAGCAGGTTAATGTCCCTGGTAACCAGTCCCCATCCTTAGGTGCCTTCCAAAGGTCACTTCATTAAAATGTGTGGTTGAAAGGGGCTTGTTATGAACAACAAGAGACACTCCTCTCACCTTTATCATTCTCATCACTTAGGAAATCAAGGGTCTGTGCCAAGAATGAGGACAAAGACCAAATACATATTTCTTCTAATAAATGACACCATCACAGGTGTCATGCAACTGCTAGTTTTAAACCTAATTTTATAAGCTCTCTTGTTCAATTTTGGAGTTAAATGGGACCTACATCTCATCCAACATTCCAATTTTGCTGATGAGTAACTGAGGTGTAGAAAGTGTGACTTAGATTCTTAAATCTAAACATGACGCATCCTAAGTAGGCATCTTCCCTTCGGACACTTTGAGGAGGAAGCTTCGTCCACTGCCCCCCGTCCCAGCCCATTTCCTGTCTGCTACTATCCTGGATGGTGGAAAGTAGGCGGTCATGGGAGGTTTCACGAAAGAGATTGGGTTAGAAAGTTCCCTGAGGATGGTAAGGATCTTATAGGTGATGGAGGGCGGGCACTCTGATGGTGCGACAGCTGGTATAACAATCCAGGTGCAGAACTATACAAAGTATATCATCGGGACAGAAACTATACTCTCTGTCCCAAAAGATGTCATTATAAAGGGGGCAGACGGAGATATGGAGTCTAAAATTCAAGGTAAACTGGGGCAGGTCATAGACAACCTTGAGTGCTTTCCCTGAACTATCTTCAACTCAGATGCATCCATTGAGCAAGGGGGAGTCTTGGGAAGTTTTTGAATATGGGAGAAATTCAGACCAGCAGTGTTCCAGGAAGATTAACTCAATGGAAATGTGGAGAATGGCTCAGACTGAGAGACTCCTTGCCTTAATGTTGGTGCCTGAGGTGTATATTGTTCATGTCTGTTCAGCACATCTTCTCCACCTCTGCTGATACCAGAAGTCCTCTTGCAGACAGGAAACACTTTTCACATGGCTGGGATTGATGATCTCCCACCACAGTACCACCATCGCAGGGGTGGGTCTGCCACTCAGGTCTGGGTAGGGTGAATGCCACTTCTGGCCATAAATTTTAGTCCAGGTGGGAACATTTGTCCCAAGTCAGGATAATCAGAGTCTTTTCTGGTGCTTTTCAGCCAGAACTATTAAGAAATTCTTCTAGCTGGAACTGCTAAGGAGATATTTGTGATTGAGGGGCCACAGCAGCCATTTTACACAATGTAGTAAGGAGGATTTCCTGTCTACAGACTTAATCCAAGTCCTTACAAGTGGTAAATCCTAAGCTTTAGTGGCAAAAGGAGGTAGCCCGGAAATGAGTTTGAGAGTTGAATTACTCTGCATGAGAAAATGGCAAGAATTTGTTTTTGTTTTTGCTTTTCTTAATCAATACTCGTTAACTGAACCTTTTTAAAAAGACTGCTACATAACAACATAGCCTGGGAGTAATTTAGGGGAATGAAAGAGAGTGGGAGGATGGGAGTGGAAATAAGAGGCAGAAGGGTCAAACTGAAACCCGAGGAAGAGAAAATGCAGGAACTGGGCCATCAATTTTGAACTTGGAAACTGAGTTGGAGACGGGAAGAAAACTGAATTTGAAAATGAAACAAAACTGAAAAGGTCAGCACAGCCTGAAAGAAGGTCAGGATAACACAAGAGGGGAAGCCCGTTCGTGGATGAAGCCAACGCATGAGGAAATTCTCAGAAACCTCTGGGACTTTCCACAAGTTGTGATAAAGGGGGTTCAAGTCAGTCTTTTCTAGAATAAGGAGCGTTATAATGCTGCAAATATTACTGGAGTATGTCAAACTTTAGTGGAAAGAACACTGGCCTCAGGGTGAGAAGGCCTGGCTCCAGCAAAACTTAGTTCTATGTCAATTTTCTGAACTTTCTGACTCAGTTTCCTTCTCTACAAAAGGAGGCATTTGCATTGGAGGAGCTTAAACATCCCTCTCAGCTTTAAAACACCACTCTCTGTGGTTACAAACAATCTGTGGGATGCCTGTATGGAACAGAAAACATGAGGGAGTCTGAGGAGACGCGCTTTTCATAGGGGGATCTAGGAATAAGACTTTTCCAAAAGTTCAGGTTGTGCAATAGATGCAAGAACCCTATAGGGCTGGTAACAGCTCCAAGTCAATAGTGCGTGTTTAATTAAACTTCTCTATGCCAGGCACAGACAAATATGACATATATATATATATATGTATATTGTGTTTGCAACACAACTTCCAGGCAGGGACCAGTAGCATCCCTTTCCCAGGAAACAGAGGCACAGTGATCAAGCAGCCTTCTAAGTTCACATCTGCTGAGGGTCAGGGCTGGGATTATCAGCCTGGTGTTCAGAGTCCAGAGGCTGTTTCCTTAACTACGGAATCATCCTGTCACACAGTGGTGGATGGTTGCATTGGCATTGTCACTTTCCACATATGCTCTGGTTCTCTCTACCGGGTGAGCCTCAGAACATCCCTGTATGGGGGTAGAACCAGGATAGTCAAAGAAACTGAAGAGTCTTCCCAGACCACATAGAGGAAGATCCAGGACCCAAATCCAGACTTTGCGATAACAAAGCAGTCTCCAGCAGGGCATATTCCAGCGTCATAGATAATGCAAGAAAATCTTCCAGATGTGCTTTGAGGAATCTGAGATTCAGATACTCTGAGTCCCCCAAACTGGAGGAATTGAGAATCATTATCTGTCCTGAGGCCGTGGAGCAAATACTGGAGCATTTATACAATAAAAACTCTTGCCCTGTCACTCACCTCCGCTCCAGAATGATCCTTTGGCAAATAAGTGAATGGAAACTAGCAGTCTCCATCATGGTCTTCTGCCAGAATCACTCTCCTTTTCAAGCCAGGAATCCAGATTGTATCCTGAGTTCTTGGGACAGGACCAGGGTGTTGCAAGCTGATGGGCAAAGACGGCCTGCAGGAACGTGTGAGGCTGACCCAGACGCTTGGGGGGTTTGGCAGTGCCAGAGCATCTTCCCACAGGCTCACACTTACACACATGGCCATCCTGGCCGATCTTCAGAATCTCCCTGTCTCCACAGCATCTGCCTGGGAGCAGAGGTGCATGCCTGTCCACCGGTTTCCAGCCAGAGTTCTGTGCTAACATTGAATCAGCTGTTGTAATGAGACCCAAATACTGGCCAGCTTTCCACTAAGTCCTCAGCTTGAGGGCCACTTACTGCCTCTGTCTGACATAAGTAATGTCGCATTCACAGCCACCCTAATTTTAGCAGCGGTTATCAGTTCCAGTTTGTGTAAATTCAGCCTTGATGATGTCAGCAGTGGCAGATTTAGCTCCTTGGCATTAATCAGGGTTTTGAGAAGAAACTGCTGTACCTAAAGGACCAACTGAAACCTGCTGGGGTGATAGCTCGGTGTGGTTTTGATTTTCACTTTTCTGATGATCAGCGAGGTTGTGAAGAAATTGGAACGTGTGTGCATCGTTGGTGGTAATGAAAAATGGGGCAGCCACTACAGAAAACAATACAGCAGTTCCTCGAAAAATGAAAAATAGAGCTACCCGACGATCCAACAGTCCCACTTCTGGGTATGTATCCAGAAGAATTTAAATCAGGGTCTCAAAGAGACACCTGCTCTCCTGTGTTCACTGCAGCACTTTTTGCAACAGCCAAAATGTGGAAATGACCTAAATGTCCATTGACAAATGAATGGATTAAAAAAATGAGACACACACACACAATGGAATACTCTTCAATCTTCAAAAAGAAGGAAATCCTGCGATATGCAACAACATGGATGAACCCGAAGGACATTATGCTAAGCGGAATAAGCCAGTCACAGGACAAATACTTCATGATCCCACTCATATGGGATATCTAAAACAGAGCAAAGATGAAAATACAGAAGCATAAGTAGAATGGTGGTTGCCAGGGGCTGGAGAGAAGACAAAATGGGGAGTTACTCATCAACATGTATAAAATTTCTGTTATGCAAGACGAATGAGTTCTAGAGACCTGCTGTACAGCTTTGTGCCTATGGATGACAACATTGCATTGTACACTTACAGGTCTATTTAGAGGGTAGACTTCATGTCAAGCGTTCTCAGTACAATAAAAATTTAAGAAAGAAAGAAGAAAAGAAAACTTGCCTGGGCTAAAGACAAAGTATGCTTCTCTCCCAGCCTTTATGTTTGTCCTCCAAGAGGAAACCACCTTCCTTGTCCCAGAGCCTGCCTGGGCGCACAGGCCTCTCACACTCAGAGCATTTTCATTTTAGCCTCAAATGAAAAATAAAATTTTTCCCAAGTCAAAGAAAGAACTGAGTCAGCAGATGTAATTGGTTTCTTAAACATCATGTACATTTTAAGGAACAGGGCTAAGATCCACACTTATGTTGATAATGTTTTAGTGTTTCAAGGAAATTACCACAAATGTATCTGGGCAGGAAAAAAAAAGAAAAATCTAAACCCAAACAAGCAAAAATCAGGTTGGTGTCAGAGATCTTCTCTACTTCTAAAGCTCTAGAAAAGAATAAGAAAAACTACAGAGTTTTATGAGTGACTTAAACACTCCATGAAAACACAAAAACAGGAAGAATAGGAGGTGGTCTTAGTAAATTGGAGAACAGAGTTTTGATCGTTTACAGTAAGGCTACAGACAAAATGAACCGTACGTACACAATGATGAATTTGTCTCTCACACAGGTGAGGTGAGCAAGTCTGAAACTGTATATATGCGATGGTTGAGCAAATAATTAAGCAAACTGTGCATAAGGAGTCAAGTTTCTCACCGTCAGAGAAAGAAGCTAGAAATAAGCAAGGAGTGAAGCCTAGATGAAGCCTTTGGTGCTGGATAAAGGTCAGAGCTGCTAGTATGAACTCATGATTATTTACTCATATGTACAGGCGGAAGCAGAAATACAGAAATGTTTGTATTCATGGGTTAGTATACTCACATATATTGTCTTGCTCTCTATGCTGAGTGCTTCTTAGAAGTGACACCCCAGCGGCATTGAGTATACCTAGCACTCAGATCTTGGTTTCTATCTTACTTTGTTTGGGCTGCTATAACAGAATACCAAAGACTGGGTGGTTTATAAATAACAGAAATTTATTTCTCACAGTTCTTGAGGCTGAAAGTCCAAGATCAATGTGCCAGCAGATTTGGTGTCTGATGACGGCTCACCCTGGTTTCTAGATGGCCATCATTTCTCTGTGTCCTCACGTGGTGGAAGGGACAGAGAGCTCCCTGGGGTCTTTCATAAAGGCTCCACCATTATGACGTAATCACCTCCAAAGATCCCATGCCCAGATATCATCACATTGGGTATTTGGATTTAATGGATGAAATTTGGGGGACAAAAACATTCAGTCTATAGCAGTTCCTAAATACTATTCTCCAAAAAAAGGAACGAGGCTATCTAGACAAGTGGCTGGTTCTAAGGCTGGCACAGGGAAAATATGGGATGAGCTTGGAGGGTCTTTTAGTGCCAGAAAACAATGAAGTACTAAAAAACAAAACAAAACTGAGACAGGTCAAAAGGACATGTGAGGTAACCCAAAAGAGACCCCAGTGGTCAAGCTGGAGCAAGTTGAACAACAAAATAAATGATAATAGCATTTAGTGTTGGATTATAACACACCTCTCCCCCAAAAAATATTGACAAGCCCATGCTTAAATAAATAAAAGATTAAATAAGTAAATAATTGGAGAGGAAGGGACAACTATTCCTTACAGAAAAATTCCAATTAATAAATGTAAAAGGAATGAGGGAACTAAAATATCACCATTAGAGGGACCAGCCTCTCTAACCGCTGTCTCTTAACCGGTCAGCAGTTAGGTTCACACGTTCTGCTTCTGTGGCACAGGGTTCGCTGGTTTGGATCCTGGGTGTGGACGTGGCACTGCTTGGCAAGCCATGTTGTGGCAGGCGTCCCACATATAAAGTAGAGGAAGATGGGCACAGATATTAGCTCAGGGCCAGTCTTCCTCAGCAAAAAGACGAGGATTGGCAGCAGATGTTAGCTCAGAGCTAATGTTCCTCAAAAAAAATAAATAAATAAAAATAAAAATAAAGAATATCACCACAAGAATACCACAGTAGTAATTACAGGCAAGATCCACTGATGAATGCTAAAACTAGTGGGTGAAACATTAAGGATATTTTAAACAGGATATTTGCATAGCCTCAAAGTTCTTCCCATTGTATTTATTAATTATTGGGGTGGTTTTAACGTATGTCCACACATTCTTTGGTACTCTTCCCTCCAGGAAGTTGTACTTCCTCCCCTTCCTCCTTGAATTTGAGCTGGATTTAATAAGGAGTCTAATGAATAGCACACACAAAAGGAAAATACTGATTTTACAGTGGATAAAACTGGCAGATACCATCTTAAGTGAGTGATCAAGGTTAATATCACCAGTTATAAGTCATGTCGATATCATGTGCTTCCTGAGAGCGGGTGATAAGGCACTTCCTCTGTAATATTTTTCCCCCAAAATCTACAACTGTAGTCTAATCATGATAAAATGTGAGACAAACCTAAAGGGAGGGATATTCTGCAAAATACCTGAACAGTACCCTTCAAAAGTGTTGATATGAAAAACAAGGAAAGATTAAGAAACTGTCACAGATTGGAGGAGACCAAGGAGACACGACGACTAGATGCAATGTAGTATCCTGGATTTAGTCCAGAAACAGGAAAAGAACATTAATGGAAAAACTGGTGAGGTCTAGTGTATCAATCCTGGCTATATAAGATGCTAAGATTAGGGTAAATGGGCTGAAGAATGTGTAGGAACTCTCTGTAACCTCTTTGAAATCTTCTGTCAATCTAAAGTTATTTCAAAACAAAATTTTTTTAAAATCACAAGCACACAAATTAATTTAAAGAATTCCAGCTATGTGATGAATGTAAGAAACACACTCAAAACAAAGTATCACACTATATATATACATTTTATATATATATAATATACACACACACACATATGTAATGGATAAGAATATATTGGGCCAGTTTGAGCCAAAAAAGAAAACAGAGTGACAATACTACCATTAGAAAACATAAAATGTAGGTAAAATGCATTAAAGGGAAACAATTCATTTCAGTTTGATAATACTTTTCAAACTCAATAAAGATATAATTGCATGAAACTTTATCCATCAAATGGAATGTCTTCACAATATATAAAGCAAAAACTCTTGTAAGTGTAGACAACATTAACAGAAATATGGATGTCAATGATTTTAACACACCACATTTGGTCAAGTAGACATAACATGCATAATTGGATAATAAAAGAAATAAGGTTGATTTACTAGATATGTCAAACTTTTTAACCAACAGAGAATATATATTCTTTACAAAGCCCCAGGGAGAATTTTGAAAATTGATCATAATCTACAGTAAAAAAAAAACCTTCAACGATTTCTAAAAGGAAAAGAATGTACAGACTATCTTACATGGTTACAATGCAATAAAACTAGAAAGTGACAAAATTTAAAACAACGACGGCAACAAATTTTTAACTTAGAAATGGGAAAAAAAGAACGTAACGTTGTCCTATAAATACTGTACAAAGAGGATAATAATTTCAATTACAGAACATTTGAACAAAAAGAAAACTGAGAACATAAAACATTTTACATATAAAACCTCAGAATTTAGTCAAAACAATAGTCAGAAGAAAATTATAAATTAAATACTTTCATTTCAAAAAGGAACTAAAAAACTAAATTAAATTATGAATTCAATAAAATGAAAAACAGGCAATGAAACTATAAAATGCAGGAGAAAGAAATTAATAAATATAAATTCAGAAAAATAATTAGAAAAAAGGAAATAATTGAATCAATAATTTAAAGGCTGATTCTCTAAGAAAAGTAAAATAGATAAACCTCTGCTTATTCCAATGAAAAACAAAAAAGAGGAATAAAATTAGCAGTAAGAAAGGGAAAGTAACCACAGGAAACATTTAGAAAAAATTTCAAATATTAAAATTTATTGACATAAAACAAACATATAGATGAATGGAACAGAACAAAGAGCCCAGAAATAAACCCACATATAGATAGTCAATTAACTTATGACAAAAGAGCCAAGAGTATGCAGTGAGGAAAGGAATCTCTTCGATAAATGGTGCTGGAAAAACTGACAGCCACATGCCAAAGAATGGAACTGGAACCGTATCTCACAGCATAGGCAAAATGTAACTCAAAATGGATTAAAGACTTGAACATAAGACCTGCAACCATAAAACTCTTGGAAGAAAACATGGGTGATAAGCTCCTTGACATCGGCGTTGGTGAGGATCTTTTGGATTTGACGCCAAAAGCAAAGGGAACAAAAGCAAAAATAAACGAGTGGGACTACATCAAACAAAAAGCTTCTGCAAAGCAAAGGAAACCATCAACAAAATTAAAAGACAGCGCACAGAATGGAAAAAGATATTTGCAAATCACATATCTGATAAAAAGTTAATGTCCAAAATATACAAAGAACGTATACAACTCAATGGCAAAAAAAAAAAAAAAAGTTAAAAAAATGGCCAGAGGATCTGAATAGACATTTAGACATTTTTCCAAAGAGACATACTGATGGCCAACAGGTACATGAAAAGGTGCTCAACATCATTAGTCATGAAGGAAATACAAATCAAAACCACAAAGAGATATCACCTCATACCAGTTAGAATGGCTATTATCAAAATGACAACAACAAATTTTGGAGGGGATGTGGAAAAAAGGGAACACTTATATACCGTTGGTAGGAATGTAAATTAGTGTAGCCACTATGGAAAACAGTATGGAGTTTCCTCAAAAAATTAAAAATAGAACTACCATATGATCCAGCAATTCCACACTGGGTATTTATCCAAAGGAAATGAAAACACTAACTCAAGAAGATATCTGCACCACATCCATTGCTTTATTTACAACAACCAAGACATAAAAACAACCTAAGTGTCCATTGGTGGATGAATGGATAAAGAAGATGTAGTGTGTATGCTGTAACACACACACACACACACACACACACACACACACACTCAGTGGAATATTATTCAGCCATAAAAAGAAGGAAATCCTGCCATTTGTGACAACATGGTTGGACCCTGATGGCGTTATGCTAAGTGAAATAAGTCATACAAAGACAAATACCATATGGTTTCACTTGTATGTGAAGTCTAAAAAAAAGGAAAGAAACTTATAGATACAGAGAAGAGATTGGTGGGTGCCAGAGGCAAGGTGGTTGGAGAGTGGGAAACTGGGTGAAAGTGGTCAAAATAAAATAAATAAGTCCTCAGGATGTAATGTATAGCATGGTAACTATAGTTAATGATACTCTGCTATATATTTGAAAGTTGCTAAGAGAGTAAATATTAAAAGTTTTTATCACTAGAAAAAAATTGTAACTATATGGGGTGATGGATGTTAACTGGATTTATTTTGGTGATCATTTTGCAATATATACATATATGAATCATTATGTCACACACCTGAAACCAAAGTAATGTTATATGTCAATTGTATCTCAAGAAAAAAATTCTTAATAAAATGGAAAATAGTCTGGAAAAAATAAAAATAATTAGAATAATTGAGTCTATCAGTAGAATACCCACACTAAAAAAAATTTAAATCTCAATTAAATAGATTTGTGAAAAAAAATACACTATGAAAATTTATTCAAGAAAAAGTTGAAAACTTGGCCAGACCAGAAATATAGTTACAGAACACACATACTATACATAAGCATATGTATATATATAATATATGTTCATCAGGAGTGAAGGAGAGAGAAGAATTTTGTATTATCTCTTCTTATTTTACCAGTGCATTTCTAATCACTAATGAATGTGGAAACTATTGAGATGATTACATAAATTTTCTCTTTGGACAATAAATTCATGCATTTCCCGACAATGGACTAATCTTTTATCCCAAGAATGAAATTTGCTTTGTTGCAGTTTGTTGTCTTAGAGAATCATCCATGTTGTTCCATGTATCAGTAGTTGATTCATTTTGATGGCTGAGTGGCATTAAATTCTATGAGTAGGATGCAAGTCAATTCAATTCTAGAGAACTCAATTCCATTCTAAGGTACACCATACTTTATCCATTCCACAGTAAATGGACATTTGTGCCCCCCCGCCCCAGTTTTTCATTTATACAAATAAAACTACCATAAACATTCTTTTACAGGCAGTTCTCAGAGTTGTCACCTCTTATCCCAGGTTTAGAATCCCTAGAAGCAGAGCCTGATGCATGGATTCTGGTGGAGGTAATTTATTTCAGGAGCGCTCTCAGGAGAAACCTGTAAGGGAGGGAGCAGAGTAAGGATGAGGTCTCAGGTCAAGTCTTGGATTACCCTTGAGGCAAGGGGGCTGGCCCTCTGTACTTTGTATCAGTCATCAGTTGTGTTGACCCCAACTGAGGGTAGGGGTATGACTTCTTGAACAACGTGGCACCTATCAGCAGAGGTCAGTTCTCTTGAGAGGGAACAGCTGTGAGCTATCAGCCACCAACACTAACAGCAGGTGGGGGAAGAGTTCCTGACCTGGGAAAGTCTTTGTGGACATGTGTTTTGACATCTCTTGGGTAAATATCTCAGAGTCAAATTGTTGGGTCACAGGGTAAATGTATGATTAACTTTAAAAGAAACTTCAAACATATTTTCTGAATTGGCTTTACCATTTACACCTATCCTACTAAGTATCAGAGTTTCCGTTGCTTTATATCTTCACCAGTATCTGCATTATGCTAGACTCATACAATGAATTGGGAAGCATTCCCTCCTTTTGTATTTTTTTAAAAGTTCATGTAAGAGCAGTATTGGTTTTTCCTTAAATGTTTGATACAACTGGAGTTTTTTTATTTGGTTGTTTTCATGAGGAAGATTTTCCCTGGGCTAACATCCATTGCCAGTCCTCCTCTTTTTTTTCCTTGAGGAAGATTAGCTCTGAGCTAACAGTCATGCCAATCTTCCTCTACTTTATATGTGGGATGCCTCCACAGCATGGCTGATGAGTGGAGTAGGTGTGCACCCAGGATCTGAACATGCAAACCCCAGGCCACCGAAGTGGAGCACACAGAACTTTAACCACTCAGCCACGGGCCAGCTCCTGGAGTTTTGTTTTTGACGAAGGCATTTGATTATGAATTAAATATCTTTAACAGAGTTAAAGCGATTCAGATTTTCTATTTCATCCTAAGTCAGTCTTAGTGAGTTGTGTTCTCAAAGGAATGTGTCTGCTTCATTTATGGGCATAAAGTTGTTCACAATTTCCCCATAACATCCTTCTTAATATTGATAGTATTTATAATAATATTGTCTCTGTCATTCCTAATATTGGTTATTCGTGACTTCTTTTTTCTTAATGAGTCCTCCTAGGGGCTGTATCAGTTTTATTTAATCTTTTCAAAGAAGTATTAATTTTGTTGATTTTCTCTATTATTTTCATTCTACTGTATTGATTTCTGTCTTTATCTTTATTATTTTATCCTTACTTCTTATTTATGGTATAATTTGTTCTTTTCATAACTTCTTAAGATGGAACTAGATTCATGTTTTTAAACCCTGCTTCCCTTCTAATACAAGCATTTAAATCTATCAATTTCCCTTTAAACATTGCTTTAGCTGGATCCCACACACTTTGATATGTCATGTTTGTAACACAATTTACTTTGAAATATTTTCTAATTTCTCTTGTTATTTCTTCTTAGACTCATGGATCACTTGAAAGGGTGTGTTTAATTTCTAGATATTTTGAAACTTTTCTTGGTACCTAATTATTGTTGATTCTAATTTAAATCCATTTTAAACCATAAAATATTATTTATAAGATTATAAACTTCTAAAATTTGTTGAGATTTATTTATGGCCTGGCCCATGGCTTATCTTCATAATCGTCTCATGTGCATTTGAAAAGAGTGTGTGTTCAACAATTGCTGCTTTTAAATTGTCAATAAGAACAAGTTGGTTGATAATACTGTGCTAATTTTCTTCATCTTTGCTGATTTTTTTGTCTAGCTATTCTCTCAATTGCTGATGGGGCGGATATTAAAATTTCTAACTATAATTGTGTATTTGTCTATTTTTCCCTTAACTTTATTACTTTTTTTCTTCGGGTATTTTTAACATCTTTATTGAAATATAATCCACATGAAAAATCTGTTTTAGATTTCCATGCATTTGGGATTAGAAAGTCGACCTGATGATTTATGTTTTTTATCATGATAAAATGTCCCTATATATCTCTAGTAATACTCCTTATCTGAAGTCCACTTTGATATTCATACGGCCACTCCAGCTCTCCTATACTTCATATTTACATATTATATATATTTTTCCATCCTTTGATTTAACCTATCTGTGTCTTAATACTCAAAATTCATCTCTTGAGGGCAGAACTTACATGAGTCTTGCTTTTTATCTAGACTGACAATTTCTACCTATTAATTGGACCACTTAGCCCATTGGCATTTAACATCGGCATTGATATGATTGAGTTTAATCTGAATCTTATTAAATATTTTTTTCTATTTGTTCCATCTGTTTTTTGGGGGGTTTTTTGCCTCTATTTTCCTTTTATCCTGTCTTATGTGGGGTCACTTGAATATTTTAACACTTCATTTTATTTTTTTAGCTATGCTTTTGCATTGTTGTTGTTAGCATTACTCTGTAAGTACTCAATTTATTACAGCCTATTTGTAATTAATCTTATACACTCCACGCACTGCATGAGAACCTTACGACAGTGGAATTCCATGTTTCCCTCTCCTTTGTGCTACTGACATATATTCTTCTTCTACGTAATTAAAGTCAGTCGTCTTTTACTTTTCCACATACTTACTATTTCTGCTGCTCTTTTTACCTTCCTGTAGATGCTATTTAGCATCTGGTATCATTTCCCTTCAGCCAAAAGAGCATAATTTAGTATATCTTGTAGTTTTCTTATAAGAAATTTCCTTAGTTTTTATTTACCTAAAACATCTTTATTTCACCTTCATTTTTGAAGGATATTTTTAGTATACAGAATTCAAAAAGGTTTTTTTTTCCAGCACTTTAAAGATGTCTATTGCCTTCTGACCTTAATAAAACATACAATATAAAGTAATTATTTGATAAGCAGTTACTTACCATTGGTTTCATTTTTCCCTGTGTGTGAGTTTTCGCAGACCACTTATGCACCGTTTTAGCAGGATGTCAGCATCTGCTTGTTGGGTCAGTCTCTCCTGTAGGAGATTCTCCTCGCTGCACCCCCTCTGTCTGCCCATGCTCCCACCATTTATTGATATGCTTCTAGATAGAAGTGTTAGATGTGTGACATCCTCTATAAGTTCTGGCCGCAATCTAGAGTTTTCTCTAATACATTGATTTGGCCATTTTCATTGGGGACTGAACCCAGTAGAGAGTCTCCACTGAAAAAATATTTTTTTGCCTGGAATTCTTTGCATATATTTTAACTACTAATGTTGTTCTGAATTCTATGTTTCCTGATATTAATATTGCGATACCTGGTTTCTTTTAGCTTTTATTTCTCTAATAGGTTTTCATATCCTTTGAACGTGAACTTTTCTAGGTTCCTTTGTTTTCACTGTGTTCTGATGACAGAATACAGTTAACTTCTGTTTTATAATACATGTCCATGGTCTTTGTCTTTTTATGTTCAACTAGTTTCCAATTTACATTTATTGTCCACATGCCATCATGCTTCATTCCTCCTTTCATATGCTTCTACATTGTTTTTCTTTTCTTATCTTTTGCTATTAGGGGCTATGTATATTTGTTTATTTTTTCTAGGGAGTTATAAGATATAAATCCTGTTTTCAACTCGATTACATTTCAGCTTTAATTTTGGAGAAACCGCATCCTTTAGCTCTTTAATTATCAACCTCAATAGTACCTACTGACTCCCTGCAGATCAGAGAAGAAAATTCCTTTGCTTCTTCTGCTTCTTATTTTATGTATAATATGAGATTTTAGAAGCTAATTATTATTTTTCTCATTTTAAAGCCTTTTTTATTCTTTCACAACTACTTCTGGCATTTTCATAGGGCTTTGCAACTTTATTTTAAATTTATTAACTCAATTATATATTTAAACTGCTTCCAGTTTCACTTCTAGCTTTTTATTCTACTTTCTTATTACTGAGTCTGAGTTTTTAAAAATTGTTATAGTTTCTTATGACATTTGAGTTCAGCTGAGAGTAGCAGTGGTCTGGACTGGTATGAGTTGCGTGCTTTGAGCATTTGCCTATCTGGAGGCTCTTTCCATTATCTTCACACATAAATAACATTTTGTGCAGGAATTTGGAGGTTACTAAGTTTTTCTCACAAAACTCTTTATGTATTTCTCTAAAGTCTTCAAGCATCTAATGTTGCAGAAGAGAGCTCTCAGCCCCGCCCGGTCCTTATTTGTTCCGCAAAAGAATTTACTAGATGGATCCCTTTATCTAATGAGCTTTCCCACCCTCCTTATGAACTTTATAATATAATTTTAATTGTAAAAGTTTAGGTATTAACTCAGGCCTGATAACTTCTCATAAAAATCAAGATAAATCTGTATAGAGAGCATTTTCCCAAAGGATGAAGTAGGATTGTGATGGAAATTGTAGTATAGTTTAGGAAATCAAGTTTTCTGCTATAAAGCTGATAATAAACAGGAGAGTGAAGGGAAAGGATGAGGGTAGCAGAGAACAGACAATGAGGGAATATGGTGGAGATGGCAGGCTACAATTGGTTGACCCATGTTTAATCAGTTTCCTGGGTTTAGTTTCAGTTAAAGTGTTGAAAATAAGATCACAATAAGATTTCATCCTATTTGTTTCCTATAGAAATAGATCTAGAAATGTTTCTGAAAATATCATATGTGTGTTTCACCATTTGTGAAAGTTGTTCATATTATAATTTATGTCTATGGACTTTATATATTTTAGAATAACATTTGTATATTATTAAAATGTATTTGTTTATTGTAGAAATAATATTACACTCCAAGTATATTGCTATGCTAGTAAATATCATATATGTTTACAGTAAGTAAATATTATATATCTACAGAACCAAATATAATACAGTTATTATGGTCCAAGGTTTCTTATACATGTAGAATTAACCTTTCGAGATAAATATAAATGTTACTCTTCTATGAACTCAGTCACCTCCCCCTGCACACACACACACACACACACACACAAAAACACAGAGAGGAAGGAATAATCTTTCTATATACTATGACTCTCTTGCAATTTCCAGAATTCCGTTGAGTGTAATTCCTGCTAGCATATTTCCTCTGCATTGACACTGGTTTCAGAAAGACGTATAGTGGAACCAGTTCTTGATAAGCCTGCATCACTGTGTGCTGCATGTCTCCAACCTGCCCTCTCAGAGACCTGCTCTCCCCAAGTCCTGCAGGGAGCGAGTGATGTGGAGGGGGAGAAAAGTGTCACAATCTATGCCCAGCTGGTCTGGATTATGCAACCTCTGAGGTGTATCCGCCGGCTGTCCCCATGTTCCATTATAAATCATCTCCTTGTTGAACATCAGGCCAGACTGGGGTCTGATTCATTGGCTGAAGGTTGCTACCTGGCTCCAGGAGAAGCCTGCATCTCAGTTCTGTAATAGTCATCATGCTTTAAGAGACCTTCGCATTTTTGAACAGTTACATAGTGTCCTCAGCTGAAGAAGGAGGAAGTCTGGAGTCCATTTCCGGCAGCTAGCAGGGAGCTGTTTTCCTCTCCTTGACATTAGCAAGGTTTGTCAGCTTGTTAATCTTTAAGGGGATTTGGGGTTGAAATTTTTTGGGGGGTGGGGTTTGGGGTGGGTAATATAGTCAAAGCTCTTTGAAATGGTTTGAGGGAATAAAATAGATGCCCATGTTTTTTATGGCTGTGATTCCCGCTTGGCCTTGGGTTTCAACTCCCCAGTTTATGTGAAAGGAAAACCACAAACTATTGGATAGTGTAAGCACTATAATAATAGTCTCTACCTTTTTTCTTGATGACTTCCAAGTCTGTTTCCATAATTCTGAGGTAGCAGAAGCAATCAATAACTGTAATATAAATTATATGTGGATCGAGCATTCAAGCATTACAGAGTCTGGGGCTCCAGAAGGCCAACGTTAACTGACAAGTTTGGCCTGGACACATTTTCCTCCTTTTTTGTTATTTTTCTGCCTGATGCCCAATAGCCAGTTGGAAGATTTTGTGTGGAAAGCAGAATTAGGGCATAACTAGACTAACCCGCTTTCATGGAAAAGCTTTTTATTCCTGATAAACTCCTCTAACTTACAAAGACCACATTTGGAATGAGATAAAACAGAAGGAAGGGAAAATTCCTCCCACAGAGACCTGACTCTAGTAGTCATACTTAATAATTATTCTCTGGCAAACATATATTAGCCGTAGACAAAATGGTAGAGATGCGCTACATCTGGCAAACATCACATGAGGCTTCTGTATGGCTGGAACAATAACGTCATTGTTTCTAATATCAGATGGTGGAGATGGAGTCAGAATGACATCTGCCTCTATAGATATTGTGTTCAAGTTTCCTCCTCCTTGAGGCAAAGAGGGAAATCTTCTAAGTGTCTTCTATAGATTTTTCTAAAGAAATGCTACGCTTGGAATGTCATCCCCTTTTCATGAGAGTGGTATTTAAATGGTCCTCCACTGACTATGATGGTTGCCGAGGTTCTTAAAGGTCCCCATGGAAGGGTAGAGGGCAAAAGGAATCAGATCTCTAACTGCATTTAAACCAGACTCACCCTGCTTGGATTTCTTTAAATATCGGCTCCCAGCATAAGAGCTAGTATGAAAAAACAGTTCCACTGTTTTAAAAAAGGGATGGGGGGATTTGAAAATCAGATCTATGATATGACAGTTTGCTTGGCAGGTTTTATTTCATTCCACTGGGGGCAGTGGCAGTAGACACCAATTTGTGGCATGGGATGGATTTCTAGCAAAAGTCTCTGTGACTCTGCTTGGAGAAGTTTCTACAAGATTTGAAATATAGCAAAGAAAAATGCCAGTGCTCCTGACTGTGGAAATTATCAGCTCTTAATGGGTCCACTTTAAGTAGATGATCAACGAGACTTGTAACAGAAGCATTTTTCTCCTCCAGGATTTAGCGTCACTGCATGCTCCTGAAGAACTGAAGCAGGTCAGAAAGACTTGGCAAGAATAACACACCCCCTTTTTCAAAACTGTCTTTCTATTTCTTTTTCATGAAGTTCAACAATATTGGAAAACATCCCTCAACATTTAGTGTATTAGTCTGCCTTTGCTGAACTTCTAAGGAGTTGCAGGAGGATACAATAAAAACATAGCATGCTTGTAATCAGAACTGGGTTTGGGTCTTAATTCTGCCACTCATGATCTGCATGTTTGTGGATAAGTTGCCTAGCCTCCTTACGTTCAAATGTATTCATCTATAAACTTAAAATATCTGTGCAGCCTCCTTCCTATGACTGCTAAATGGAAACAACACAGAACCGGTTACACCAGAGTCTCTCACACTGAGGTCCATGTTCATGCTTTTATATGTTTTTTATTTGAGTTTTCACTGTACAAATTGTTAATAGCATGGCCTTGTAGCCCCTTGAGATATTCAAAATGCAATTGGTTATCATTTTAGTACCTGTAAGAGTTGGGTGGTCTGGGATGATGAAAGAATGCAGGCTTCCATCAAGTTCAGAGGTGTTTGGCGGTAGAGAGAAAATGTACCTATGCAACTTAAGATCTAAGGACATAAAAAATCTAATGAGGTAATCAACCTAGGCTTAACTTGCAGATGTCTCTGAGTAGACAAAAGAATTAGGTGATGTGTGAGACATGAATGTAGACGTCTTGCACCATGGGAACACCTCCTTTGAGTTGTAGAGTCATTGATGTAACAATTATCAATATGGGACAATGCATCACATCAAAGTTGCTGACAGGTAGGCAGTCAGCATCCCAGCTGAAATCTTTCTTTTTGCAACCCTAAACTTGCTGCGAAAGCAACTCCACATCATACTTGGGATAATATAATAGTGTCCTTAATGGACAAAAATAATTGTCCTGAGGGGCTGGCCCCGTGGCCGAGTGGTTAAGTTCGCGCGCTCCGCTGCAGGCGGCCCAGTGTTTCGTCGGTTCGAATCCTGGGCGCGGACATGGCACTGCTCGTCAGACCACGCTGAGGCAGCGTCCCACATGCCACAACTAGAGGAACCCACAACGAAGAATACACAACTATGTACCGGGGGGCTTTGGGGAGAAAAAGGAAAAAATAAAATCTTGAAAAAAAAAATAAAAAAAAAATAATAATAATTGTCCTGAATGCATGCAACTCTCCGTCTCACACCCATCAGAAATCTCTTGCCAAAATTCACATCAGTTACTTGAAAGGGCAAATATCCCCTTTAGTAGTCAGCATCTCATAACCCCTAGAAGAGTTAGAATTTAACATTTAAATGTGGAAGAAAAAGAACACCACGGTTTTGATAGCTGGTGTTTAAGAACTTGTTATGTTTATGAAAATTTGGCCTGTTGGAATGGCAGCCCAATGAGTGCAAATTAAAATGTGAATTAAATATCTAATTTAGACTCGAGAATTTAATTTTAAATCTTTCCAAGTTTATGAACTCTATTGGAACATTTAAGAGAATTCAAAGTTATATATTTATAAGTTTGTTTATTAGACTTATAAGAAATGGTTTGTTAAGTTAGAGAATTAAAACACTTAAGAGGGAAATCAAATATATCAATTTAACTCTGCAGTCCAAAATAGTCAAAGGAATTAAATTATTTAAGTTTATAATTGGAACCAAGCATTAATCAAAAGAACTTTAAAAGTGAATGCTAAAATTTGCTAAGAGAATAAATAGAATAATACAATTTATAAGCAGAATTTAAAAGCATAAGGAAGAACTAGGGTTTTAACTTTGTAACAGTAATGTATCTAATGTTAATTTTAGAAAGTAAATAAACTTCTCTATGATCTCTTCTGTGCACAAAAACTACCCTCAAGTTAATTTAAAAAAAAAACTTAAATGAACAGCAATAAGTCAAGAAAATTATTTTGTCAATTGAGTGAGCTAGACTCAACGGAGTGTAGATTGAAATCAACCTTATTGTTTTTCACCAACTCCCCTTAAACTTATTCTGTGGAAGAGTTCTTAATCCACTCCTGGCTCTCATCTCACATGGGTTCCATAGCTCTTTTCTGCCACTCATAGAATAAAGAAGCAAATCTGTTTTAATAAACATATAATTCCAGTTCAGAGTAATTTTAAAACTGCAAATTGCATTCATGTTTAAAACTTTTCTCCTCCCTCAGCTTGGCTGGCTTCAGGCCGGACACCCAGAACACAGGGTATGGGGATGGTCAGTTTCTTCTCTGTGTCCTGGCTCCACCTCTCCTCCCATTCCTGGCAGCCTCTTGGCTCCTGCAGCTTTGGACCCTGGAGGAAGTGGGAGGAAGGTAGAAAAGAACTTGGCTGGCACAGTTATGTGTCTTGGTTCCCTCTGGCTGTGGCAGATTCCATAGACTGATTCTCTGATGTGGCCATACTGTGTGTCTTCCATAGATCCTCCTCTGGGCTCTTCCAGCTATGGTTTCTCAGGTAGAGTTGGGCAGGCTGGACTTCTCTTTGTTGGAGTTCCTTCCACTCCAGACATCCTCTTGGATGGGAACCCTTTGAAAGACAATACCAGGGTGGCTCCCTTCCATTGCATCCATACGTAATCCCAAGGAAAACCCATGTTTTTGCCTCTGCCAGCAGTAGAAATGCAACCCTGCCCAATGCATTCATCTGTCTTCTTTTCTGACAGCTCCGTTTTCTCAAGCTTGTGTCAGACACTGGACTCTGTGGCTCCAATGCCAGAGAACATATTTCCAAGTCTTCAATAATTTTTACTTGCCTTAAGGTGCAGGGGAGGCATCCTCCTCCACTCCAACTTGGGGAAACAGAGGAAGGAAGGAGGATGACTGCCACAACTCTTCCACAGTTCTCTCCAAAGCAATTTTCTCAACTGCTTTCTTCCATGTCAACTGTTTCAAATTCTCAAGTTGGGTGATGGGCTAATGCTGGCAGAATTGCATAGTGGTTAAGTTCATGCACTCCGCTTCAGTGGCCCTGTGTTAGCAGGTTCGGATCTCACGTGTGGAGCCACACACCGCTCATCAAGCCATGCTGTGGAGGCATCCCACATAAAGTAGAGGAAGATTGGCACAGATGTTAGCTCAGCCACAATCTTCCTCAAGCAAAAAGAGCAAGATTGACAACAGATGGTAGCTCAGGGCCAATCTTCCTCACACACACACAAATAATTTCTATTATGCAATTACTATGAACAAACGTTTCTCAATGATAATTCACAGTTGGATGATACTTTCATAGACTATGACTAGCATCATTAAGTAATTATTTTTCAAGTTGAAAAATGTGTACCCTTACAGGTCCATTGGCATATTCTCTGAGATATGTATAAATATTTTGTTGGTTTTTTAAAAGTACAAGAAACATAGGATTCTACCATAGGCTGTGCACACTTTCATGAGAAATTCAGAAAACATAAATGAGAAGACAAATAGAAATATAAACCTTAATAGTACAAACCTGAAATGAACCATTGTTACTATTTTGTTGTGCGTGTGTGGGAGATATATGTATTTCTTACAAGTCTAGGATGATACTGTTCATACTAGTTCTTTTGTATTCTATTATCTAAATCTAAGTATTATTTTACAAAATTATTTGTATGTATTTCTTTGATATTTATAAAATTTATTTATGCATATAATCAAAATCTAACTGTTCAAATGGTTTTATACTAGAAAGCATAACATCTCCCGCACCAACCTTTCCAGTCCACATCCTCCACTTTTAACAGTTTCTGTTTTAGATACTTCTGGTGGATCTTCCTTTCTTTAAGTCAGAGGTTCTCATTTCTGGCTTCACATTAAAAATTACCCAGGAATTTTCTAAATTTCCCCAAACTAACCCTTCCTAATATTAATTGATCTGGATCTCTGGGGGTAAGACTCAAGCAGTGGTATTATCTTTAATGCCCAACAGGTAATTTTGATGCATCTTGAGAGTCAAGAACCACTGAGTTATATCATATGCTTGCACAATAATTGCTTGACTTATCCATTTTAGACTATTCTTTCATTTTCTGTTATGAGAACTGAAGATTTAATTATTTACACAATTCCTCTCTTTCCCCTTTCCCATGCTTTCCACCTTTGGGTAGTTATATGATTATTAATGTTTTTCCATTGATTGCATTTATAATTTAAAATAAAAGCTTAAACCTCTATGTCTGGCTCATCAAATTTAGACATTATCTCCTTATTACTCATTATGTAAGATAAGAATGTCACCCTCCTTATCTCCTCTTTCACCTTCCCCCATCCCACCTGTCAACTTCCATTAACTATATATATATTTGTACATTGTGAGATTGATGGCATTAGCATTCCAATTTATCCATAAGTTGATTCTAAATATCATAACCCAGAAACATTACATATGTGTATATATTTAAATATGTAAATATACATATGTATTTTTTTTTTATACACAGTGTATAATAACATTGAAGAGTCTTGCTCTGTCACTTACTAGCTTTGCGATCTTGGACAAGTCACTTAACTTCTTTTCATTTTGGTTCTTCATCTCTAAAAAGAGGAAAATAATCTCTGTCCTTTGGGGTCATTGTGGGGATTATGTAACTAACCCCTGACATGCAGTGAGACTCATATGTTGGTTATTCTTCACTGCTGAGCCTAGTCACGTGCAAGCAATACATTTCCTCCTTTACTGCTGCAATACGATGATCTCTGGCCCACATGAAGTAGAATACTTCTTGAAGCAAGATTAAATGCATTTCTTTTTCTTATGCTCTAATGGTAGTTTTTTAAAATGCTACTTTCAACTTTTGTCTCATATTCTGACCACAGATTTTCTGTATAGTCTCCCCATCACCTTGCCAGAAGTCTCTATATGCCTTCCTTTTTTCTTGTTTTCAAAATGTAATGTGCTCCCACTGTATCTTCCAAATATTTCAGCCTTTCCATAACGTGGTCCACTGCTGCATGGACTTCCCTTTCTTCCCGGGCACATTCATTCACCCCTGACCTCATGCCACAATCTAGACCAGATGCTTTTTAGGCTTCGTGGATACCACTGGGGTCTATCTGTGTTTCCTGCATTCCACGATTTCCTGTCTTTGATCTCTCTCTATTTTTGCTGGTGTAAATCCTCAAATAATTCCCTCAGGATGGCACATGAAAGACAAATTTTCTTAATCTTTGCATACCTGGAAACCTTATTATTTGCCATCATGCAATCACAATGAAATTTCTAGCTGTATTTTGTTTGTTTGATTGACAAGTTCATTCTAAAACCCATAGGAAACACAAAGGACCTAGAATAACCAAAACAACTTTGAAAAAAGAACACGTTGAGTGCTAATTCTACCCAACTTTGACACTTGTTTTAAAGCTATAGTAGTCAAGAAAGTGTGATATTGACATGAAAATAAACAAATAGCTCAAGGCCTACGGTATCTCCCAAATCTCACCCACCCTACCCTGCCACTTGTTTCCCTTTGATGATCACAAAGCAGACCTGGTCAGCTGAGAATTGGGCGTTACCATCCACAGAAACACATCTCTAGTAATGCATGTGCTCTGGATCTCAGCAGCCCCATCAACGGCCTGGGCCCAGCCTCTGTAGAGGAATCTTCTTGCAACTAGGATGCTGTTACATCTGGCAATGTTATTGGACACCTTAGACTCTGCTGTGTTTATTCATCACCACTGCCGCTACCTTAGTTCAGACGACCACCATCCTGTCTAGATTTGGCTGCCAGCCTCCCACTGGCATCCTTGTTTGCAGTTCTATAGCCTCCTATCCATTCTGCACACTGTGGTCATAGTGCTTTGTCTGAAATGCAAATCTGATAAACTCTCTCCTCCATGTAGCCCCTGCCAACACACACACACACACACACACACACAGACCCCAGATTCCTTAACATACCTCAATACAACCTACACGAGACTTCTCCCTCTTCTTTCTTTCTCATAGTCCAACTTTCCAATGTGCCATGCCCTCTCTCGCATTGAGATTTATGCACAAGCTTTCTCTGGGCCTGGAATGTTCTTTCTTCTCTGGCTCTCTCCTCTACATCATTCAGGTCTCAGTTTAGATTGCACTTACTCTGGCAAGCCATCCCTGCCACCCTCACAGTTAGATTAATTCTCCTCCGTGTGCTCCTACAGCCCTTACAGTTACCCATCCTATGGCAGCATCTTCCTTCTGTTTACCCTCTGGACTCTCTTTGGGGGCATGCCTGATGGCCACCTTGCTCACCGGTTCCTGGTTCATTGCGGACAATCACTAAATACTCCTCGAAATAGTAAAAGAGAGAGGAAAGTGTAAAAGGGGAAAGCCGTCTAAAATCAACACTTATCCTCTTTCGTGGGCTGTTTTTGGCAAGTATCTGGCATTATTTTAAAGCAGTTCCAATGCTGTTGGGCTGATTTACTTTACTCTTTCATGACGGCTAAAAAGGGAAACGGAGCTGTTGGCTGAATTGTCTAGATATGCTATTAGCAATAATCTCTTTTTAATGGTTGTCACCTCCTTGCCATTTGGAACACAGAGCGGGGAAGTCTCATATCTACAGCCTTGTGGCCTTAGCAGGAGCTGTTTGCTGCCCAAACCTCGGGGAAGAGAATGTGCTCCGCTTCAGAGGATGGCAGCTCTTTGCAGCGGGAGAGCCAGAGGCCTGCACATCGCAACGTGCCTGCGTGGAGCTCTGTGTGATTGTGTTGGCCGCTTGTGTGAAGAGAAGCCATGGGACTTCCTGAGGCATTTGTAACTGATACTCACAGTTGAGAGACGATTTGAGAGTCCAATAGCGATTTGACCCTTTTCGGGGAATTTGGTAAGAATTCTCACTCCTCAAGCCGCATTTGCATTCCTGCTGAATGGGCACTTTAGATTTTCCTTGTGAACATGCATAAAATCAACAGCCAAAGAAAATGCATTTTCTAGATGGCTGTGTACCAGGATAAATACAGGTTGATTTTATTCAAAGATAATGAGATTTTTTTTTCTCAATTTACGTAGGTAATGACTCTGATTTCTTTTATCAAACACACCAGACGTTATGAGCATAAATGAGTTCAGGAATCTTGAATGTAAGTCCCTCGGGAAGCTGTGCACTTAGGAAAACCACACTCCCTCTGCTCACATCCTTTCTGGAGCCCTTGGTGGGCATGGCCCCTGAGCCTGTGACACATTCTTTTGGAAAGAGTCAAAAATCACTCAGAACTATAATGGTGAATAGAGTGGGGAATTAAAAGGTATACTTCTCTTATAGACTGAAGAATGAAAAGAAAGACGGAAAAAGAGCTAGAGAGTGAGCGTGAGACAGATCTATAATGCTGCGAGATGATTTAGTGAGTGGGTATGTCTTAACTTTCCTGTGGAAGTTTAAGACTGGGTCTCAAGCTAGAAATTGGCATAAGTGTAAGTAGGTTTGTCAGTTTGAAGTGGCCAGTTGAAGCTCATTCAGCATCAGCCATAGCAGTCATTCACTGAGTCATAGCAAACTTCAAATTTTATCCTTTAAGAGATCTAAAGCAAGGAATAGCATTAGATCCTTGGACATATTTGCCTTTTCATTAATGAACAGCTCCAGCAATTTCAGAGAAGTTCATAGGCACCAAGCCATACCTCTCTCTTACTGGCCAGAGCAAACAAGGAGCCACAGCCACACGTTTGGGTAAATTCATGACGATGTGCCTGCAGGTGGAGGCCATATGGCAGCTTACCTGTGCATGGGACAGCCCCTGAGGGGAACCTCGGGCCCCTCTACCAAAGCAAGGCACACACAAAATGTGTCTATCTGCCAAGAGGTAGCATTTTCTGTGTTCCTACTCTGCTCTGGGCATGCTTTCTAAGCACTTTACAGAGATCATCTCATTTAATCCTTACCGCTATCCTATGCTACCAACTAATGTTAAAAGTTCCTATTTTACAAGCAAGACACAGGGAAGTCAAGCTGCTTCTCCAAGACCACCGAGCCACACTCAGGCAGATTTCTGAGTCAAGGGTC
This sequence comes from Equus quagga, assembly GCF_021613505.1. Lineage (NCBI taxonomy): Eukaryota > Metazoa > Chordata > Mammalia > Perissodactyla > Equidae > Equus > Equus quagga. The sequence continues at coordinate 61,438,568 of NC_060277.1, forward strand.
TTGTTCAAGAATGTGCATTCTCTATCTTAAAGGTAAGAACTGAATACCTGTGCTTGTTTTTTTTAAAGATTGGCGCTTGAGCTAACATCTGTTGGCAATCTTTTTTTCTTCTTCTTCTCCTCAAAGCTCCCCAGTACAGAGTCGTATATTCTAGATGTAGGTCCTTCTGGCCTGGCTCTGTGCACCGCCACCTCAGTATGGCCTGATGAGCAGTGCTAGGTCCACGCCCAGGATCTGAACCAGCGAAACCCCAGGCCGCCGAAGCGGAGCATGTGAAATTAACCACTAGGCCATGGGGCCAGCCCTGTACCTGTGCTTTCTATTCTTTATGTTCTTCAGAGTTTCCTATGTGGGGTTGGAAATTGTTATCTGCATTTTGTAATCAGGGAGCTGGATGCAAGCAAACGTAAATAACTGGCCGAATACAATCCATGGCAAACATTGACAGACTTTGGTGATTAATTGGACATAGAGTATGAAGAACTGGGAAGGGTTTAAATACGCTTCTCAGCTTTCATGTTTGCATGGTTTCATTGAAACAGAGGGAAGAGGATAGCATGAGAAAAAAATCCGTTCTGTTTTAAACATAAGGAGTTTGAAGTAGGATGGAATATCCAAGTGGGAAGGGCCTGTCGGAGAATGGAGCTTCTGCTTCAGAGAAAGTTATATTGCTGCATTGTCAATAAGCAAATTGAAGACTAGATTTGGAAAATGCCCAATCAGGGAACAGGAGGGGAAAAGGAGTAATGGGGTGCCACTGAAGAGCGATTTCATTTGAGGTTACCTAGTATTCATCAATCAAATTGTAGGTTTCTTTATTCATGTTCCAGGAGAAGAAACCACGGCAATGACTGAAAGAATATAAACATGGTGATGCTTCTCAAAAAACATGATCAATATTATATAGAAAGACAAGGAGATACACAAGTAGAAAGAGATGTATAGACATTTAGGTATAGATATATGTGGAAGGGCCAAGAGAAATGTTTTGATGAGAAGTTGTTAGAATACAAAGTGAGTTTAGAATACGAATACTTTTTTACCAGGCCAAAACTACATCAGTATTACTTAATGAATTTTGCCTTAAAATTTACTCAAAAACAGCACCTTCTGGTATATCATCTTATTCTTCCAGTGTATGTACTACTTAATTGAGCATTTTAGGTCACATAATTTAGCTAATTTTAGTATTTTTAGGTCAATTTTCTGTCATCATCTGAATTGAAATAACTTGTGGTCAAGATTCATGTCTTCTATTCCTCCCACACAATGATTACACAGTGGTGAATTGAGATAAAAGCACAATCATTCATTCAAATAACCTTTATTTACCGAGACTCTTTTTTGCGCTTGGCACAAAGATAAATAAGTCGTAAATAAAATGCTGTTACAGCCAGTCACAAAAGACCACATAACATATGATTCTATTTATATGAGATGTCCAGACTTGGCAAATCTATATAGAGAGAAAGTAGGCCAGTGATTTCCTAGGGCTCTGGGAGGGTGATGTGAGGTTTGGTGAGCTAAAGGGTACTGAGGTTCCCTTTTGGGGTGATAAAAATATTCTAAAATTGATTATGTTGATGCTTGCACCGCTTTGTGGATATAACAAAAACTATTGAATTGTACATGTTGATGGATGAATTGTATGCTGTGTCAATTATATCTCAGTACAGCTATCACCAAAAAGGTGCTGTTATGTAATTTGTGCTCTCTTGGGTAAAACATTATATTCAAATGCAATATAAGGTGGAAAGTGCAATGTTTGAAATGGGTGCAAAGAGCTGTGGATGCAAAGAAGAGAAGGACATTATTTTGTCTAAGAGTATCGGGGAAGCTCTGTAACCATTTGTTAATTGATTGCTTGATTGACGACTAAGTGTGCCTACAGCTCTCAGCACCATATTGCCTCCTGCCTCGATAGTTCTCACTTTCTTGGAGTTGGATATTAATTCATGAAATCAAGGCCTGGTCACGTGGGAGAGGAGCATGCCCCGTAGTTACTTGGAATTCCCCGAAACATTTGCTTTACATTCAGATCAAAATCCAGAAGAACAGGAAATCAAGCTCTGCCATGTGGCATTTGGTCCAGTGGCCAGATCTTTCTTTCCTTCGAAGATTAATGAAGCACAAAGATGCCAGCTCTCTCCCTTCAGCTCCCACAGTCATCGCCTCTCAGCAGCCTGCCAGTTTAATACTGCTTCACTTCAATGCTCAGGAACAGTCCCAATTGGAAAAGGCTGGCAAAACTGGGTCCAAGAGTTTTTATGAAGAACAGCTTAACAGCCCTTCTAGAACATTCCATAAGCAATATTACAAGTTTTCCTTTCTTTTTATATCTAAAGATGGGGAAAAGAGTAGGGAGAGAGGCATTGTAATCATGAGTCAAATTTCAAAGTCCATAAGTTGAACCTCTGCTAGGCCCTGGATATTTTCTAAATTAATTGACCATCAAATTCTTACCCTCTACATCTGCATTACATTAGAGATCATAAAACTATTTGGGGTTTTTGCTACTTAAAGGAAAGATTGTGTGGGCATAATACTTTGAGAGGGCCTGTGCCTTTTCAAAAATTATTTTGAATTCATAGAAAGAAACAAGATTATCTTTTGTGTTTATGCATCACCATTCCCCTCTAAGAAGCTCAAAGGACTTTGCACAGTCTTGCTGGTCTTGATAAGAGAAAACAGAGACAGACTTCTAGGTTAGCAGCCAACTTTAAAGGAGAACTTGGATTTCCTGCTGAGCCTTTTGGTGCTCTCCGACTGTTTCATCTGATAAATTTTGTAAGAGAAGAGCATTCCTTTAGCCCCCTTATTAATCTAGTCACTTATTCATTCAACAAATACTTATGGAGGATTGTGCCAGACATTGCATAGGAGGATCTGGGGATACCAAGAGAAGATGGGCCTCTGCTCTCAGAGGGTTTACAGGCTGGTGAAAAGAACAGGCAATCTATAAGTAAATAAACAAAGTAACAGAAGGAGAAATAAACCTAGTGCTGTGATAGGAGATAGAATAGGGAGTAAGGTTACTTACTTCTCCTAGGATAAGCCCAAAACCCCCTGGAGGAGGTAGCAATTGAGCTGAAATAGGAAGGAAGAGCAAAAGCCGGCCATAAAGGGAAAGTGAGGGAAACATGCCCCAGGCATGGAGAACAGTTGGTGCAAAGGTCCTGAGGCAGGGAAGAGTTTATCTGTTTTAGGAACAAAGAGGCCAACAAGGCCAGATGAAGTTAGTGAGAGGAAGAGTGGCAAAACAGAAATATAAATAGTGCCTTTTATGTGGTGGGCCCTCTGCTGTAAGCCGACAAGAATGAGATTGGCTAACTCTTGTACTGACTCATTACTTCTGTAACTACATACTAGTCTAAGCCATCCACACACATGACCTCACTTCAAACTTATAAGAGAGGCATCATTATCATCACTGACGTTTTACAAATGAGAGACGAGAGCGTAAAAATTTGAGTTGACTGCTTAGCACACACAGCTAATAACGTAGGTCAGGGGACAGGGATTTGAATCCAGGCATTTTGATGCCAGAGTGTAGGTGCTCAGATAGTCTGCTATGTTACCACCTGGTTGTTGTGTGGAGCGCAAGGAGTAAGGTAGCCAGAGTAAACGGGCAACAAGAATATAAAGTCTTGGCTCCAGGAAATCAAGGGATGCTCACAGAGCATCTGCATAATGCTAAGGGGTAAGCCATGACTTGCTGGGGGGAGTAACCAGGTAGAAAGGATGGGGTGGAGCTAGTGTTCCAAGATGGAGACCAGAGACTTTCAAAGCACACGAGCTGCTCAGAGGACACAAGCGACTATGCATGACTGAAACACAGGCGGAGGGAGTGGTTGGGGCTTGATGCTGGACCAACAGGCAGGTGCAAAGCGGTAAAGATCTCAGCTCCTTGCTGACTTCTCCCACGACCCTCATCACCCCAAGAATCAAGGTTGTCATCAGTGTTAAAGGCAAAAGCAACATCTTTCCTTTGTGGTTGGAGGTGGATCAAGGGAAATCAAGGAAGAGAAATTGCAGAATGGTGTAATCCTGAGGCTGCGTTAAGACTGTAATATATCAGATTTTGGTACAGGCAAAAAACCACAGAATACCTGAGCCTCCCTCAAGTCTGGGACTCAGTCTTCTGAGTCGGGCAGGAGCTAGTCCGAGGTTACATAACTCTGTTGAACAGCCGCAGGCAAGGCTCTCTCTGAATCTGCCTTCCTGAGGTCAGGGATCTGCAGTTTGAGTTCTCGGGGATACCGCCCTTTTTTTTTAAAGATAATGCTAAATCTGGCTCTGGGCAGGGAATGTGAAGGACAGTGAGGAGCAAAAAGGTCAAGGCAGGAAATGTCAAGTAGGAAAACGCCCTGGAAAGTTCTTGGAGTCATGCTCTCTCTTTGTTGTGATATGAGCCTATGGCTATTTTCCCTGCTTTCTTCATTGTGCTCTGTTTGGTCCTGGAAACACGCCTTTTGGAGGCAGACTAGGCCAGCAAGCCTGGTTCTTACAATGGCTTCCCCTGTGTAGTAAATCCGAATCTAGAGGCCCAGGAACACGACGCCAAGAGCCTTCACTGAGAGCATCAAAAGTTCTGCTCCCTTCGAATTAAAGCATCTTGAGAAAACCAGATAGAACAAAAAAATTAGGTAGCGATTCATCCCAGTGTTCGTATTTCTTCTACCTTTTACAACTATTTTTTATCATTCCAGAAGTAAATCTGTTTATTGCTGAACACTGGAAAAACACAGAAAGATAAAAAAGCAGCAAATAAAAATCATGCACGATCCTGTTATACTTTTTACAATTCGGGGTAAATCTCTTTAGTTATTTTTATTTAACTATAAAAACTATATTAATTTTCTTTTTTGTACGGAAGTATATATTTTTCCAAAAAGCCTATTCAAGTAGACACACATACATTTCAAGTAGACATACAAACATGTTACTACAAAAAAGTATATAACGGAGAGTGGACCACATTGCATATACGGTATCTATTTCACATTTTTCTAACGTGCTTTCTTAATTATTTATGAGTCCCTTATATATTAAGAGGTCTAATTCTTTGTTGGTTAGATGTGTTGCAACATTTTCCCAAATTTTAGTTAGCCTCTTATTGGATAATCCTTTTTACGTGCAAATGTTTTTAATTCTTATGTAGTTAAATCCACTATATTTTCTTTTATGATTTATACCACTGATTCACCCACCCGCCAATTATGTAAATAATCACCTATCTGTTCATATTACACTTTTATAGTTTTCTTTTCTAAATGTAAATAATTAATCCCTCTGGAATTTATGCTGGTAAGATGTGTCAAGAAAGGATCTGGCTTTATATTTTTCAAATTGGTGAGCCCATTACTTCATGATTTTTTGGCAAATCCATCCCTTTCTCATTGAATTAAAATGCCGCCTTCATTATGTAATGATTTTTACACTCTCCTAATCTGCTTCTGGACTGCATATGCTGGCCCCTGGATCAGTCTGTCTGCGCCACACGGTGTCTCACTATTTTAATGCCTATCTGTTAACTGACAGGGAAAGGTCCTCTTCATTACTCATTTTTTTAGCTATTTCTGAGTGTTTATTGTTCCAACTTAAGAATTACGTTGGAAATTCCAAGTAAAATCCCCTTGAGATCTTTCTGGAAATGAATGGAATCAGAACTTGAGACAGATACAGCTTGGGGACTCTGTTTTCTCTCTCTCTGATTTTTCTCCACTATCTGTGAGCTTCCCATTTCCCTTCCTGCTTTAGTAGTGGGGGGGGGATTGGAATTGGCCACCCCAAGATATGTCTCTTTGGCAAGAGGATTATTTTGGGCTGGTTACTTTTAAAAACTGCAGACATGAGAGAAACTCTGAAAAGTAGAAGTTACCTTTTGTAAGAGACATTTAAATTTGGAAGGGAAATCTCCATCTGTAAAGGTGTCTCCCTCTCTGTACCAGGAAGAAGGGAAGATGAACTTATCTCTAAAAACTCTTATCAATGCAGAAGGCAAGAACTTAAATCTGCTTAATAACCTTACTCGTGTTTACTGTGCTTTTCTGCTCATCTCCCATAACTGACTCCCCCCACCCCCAACATCCTCCTTTGTCTTTAGCTGAGGATGGTATTTAAGGTGAGAGCTTCTGCCATTTTGGTGAGTTGCTCAGCTTTCCTGGGTTTCTCCCATGTATACATGTGATAAAGCTTTGTTTAATTTTCTCCTGTTATTCCGTCTCACATGAGTTTAATTCATAGCCTGGCCAGAAGGACCTAGAGTGGGTAGAGGAAATGTCTTCCTCCTTTACAGTAGCAACTCCCCATAGCTGTCCTGCTCTTATTACATCTTTGTTCTCTCATTTCAGACCCTACTGGCAACTGGTCCAGTTTCCTAACATTTCTCAGTAGTCTTTTCTAAAAGCTCAGCTGATCTATTTGTACCAGGCTGTAGGTCACAGGTCAGCTGTTGGATTGTCTCTCTTTGTGTCAGATGCCTTCCTCAGTTCTAGTCAGCTGGGGGTAGGGTGGAAGACTGGAGGGTCACACATGATAAAACATGACTATCTAAATATCAGGGGCTGTGGGTGGAATAGATTTTTTTAGATAAGAGCAGACACTTGGCTCTTGGCTGGACCAGGTCATAAAAGTAAGCAGAATAAGTAGTATGTAAAACTGTATTTTGGATATGACTCTAAATTTTAAATATATAAAATTTAAATTGTCTGTATACTTATAACAATGATGATGATCAAGACTGCCCCAGGGAGAGAAACCCAAGGCGTCCTGGCCTACATACTGATCTATATCATCCTCCAGGAAGTATAGGACGTCCTGACCTGATCTGACCTAATTCATGTCCAAAGTTATACAACTACCCAACAGCCAGACCTAACCTGCACTGAGACCATTTTAACAGCTTTTTTACATGATCTTTCCTTTGTCTTGTAAAGAAACAACTCACACACCTATACCTTATAAATTTAGCCCTACCCTCAACCCCTTGCAGCTCTTCACTGCCCATGAATCCTGTCTCCATGCTACTCCATGCTAGTCTCTGAATAAAGGAGCACTACTGCCAGACCTTGAGAGTCAAAGAAATCTTTCTTTCAGATCCTCGGCTCGCTGAGCCTGCATCATTTCTTCTGGTGGCCTGTATGAGGAACTTGCTTCACTGGCTTGTCAGCTGAAGTTCTGGTAAGTGCACTTTTCCTCCTTGTGCCTTTCTCTTTCTCAAGGATGGATCTAAATTCACTTCTCCATCAGGAAGCTTCTCAGACAGCTGTATGAATCCATGTTTGCTGCCCATGTGCCGCTCTATGGGGCAAGGCATGGCATTCAACTTGAAGAGAATCAGTACCTTAAGCTTGAGGGTGATGAAGAATGAATTAATCCATTCCTTCCTAATCCTATCTCTAACATATAAATTTTACATGGGCATGGGTCAACCCCTTAAGTCATTAGGATGGTCGCCAATCTCCAAGACCCCTTGGCAGGCTTCTTTTCATAAGGCTGGATTGGGATCCCTCCCTGTGTCTCCTGACCACACTCTGAACCACAAGAAAGTCCCAATCAGGACTCCAGTTCAAGGAAAGTACTGAACTCTAACCTTTGGTTGAGTATGGGAACCCCTTCTTGGGAGAACAGCTCCAAGATGCCATTGGGTAGAATATCCACCAGACCAGTGGAAAATTCTTCACTGTTTCTCTCTATTCTTTTATCTCTGGGACCACTCACCAGGCACCGATTGCTGCCAGGCATAACAGGAAAGATATACAAGGGATGCAATGCATGGGAACACCTCCATCACCTCTTGCTGTAGGAGCCCCACAGAAGGAACAATAGGTAGGACGCTGCCCTAGGTTCAGGGGGGATTTTGAAGGTAATAGACCCTTTTCTTTCATCTCTTTTCTTTTGTCTTTTTGCTTCTTAGGACCATGGGAGCTTCTAATTCCATTCCTAAGGTCTCACTTTGAGTTGCCTTTTAAATAACTGGACAAACCTTGATCTACAAGATCTAAAGAAAAAGAGACTTATCTTTTACTGTACTACTGTTTGGCCTCAATATACTCTGAATGAGGAAAAATGGCCCATGAATGGCACCCTAAATTTTAATACTATTTTTCAACTAGACTTATTTTGCCACCACCTGGGAAAATGGTCTGAAATCCCTGATATTCAAGCATTCATGGCCCCATATCAAGATCCTGAACTCAGAGCAGTTTGTCGCATGTGTCTAGTTTCCCCCACTAAAGTTGAAAAACCCACACCTGATATATTACATGATGACTGCCTTGTCAGACCTCTTCCTAAGGCCCCTGCAGCTCCTGCCGAATTAACCTCTCTTAAGGACTCAAAGACCAGAATACCCCCTCCCCAGGAGGAGGAACCTAAAATCGAGTCCTCAATCCCATAAGTCCTGCAGGTCATACAAGGAGTAGAGCCTCTTATAATCCTGGACATTTCCCTCTCTGCAAGGTCACAAATGGAGAAATGGGGGCCATTTGAGTCCATGTGTCTGATATGGCTCAACTAAAGACACAACTGGGTAGATATTCAGAAAATCCTTCCCAACTTATCGATGGCTTTCAACAGCTCATTACGATGTTTGATTTGACATATTAGGATATTTATATTATTATTACTCATTGCTGTACTACAGATGAAAAAAATTGTATTTGCTGGCAGCACGTGAATTTGAGGATGATTTACATACTATAGACAGACAGAAACATCCAGTAAGAGGCACTGCAGTGCCAGATACAGACCCCAAATGGGATTATGGGGACGAAGAAGATTGAGGACAATGGAATCACATGTTTACTTATTTAATAGAGGGAATGAAGAAGGGATTTACAAAGCCAGTTAAGTTTGACAAACTCTGGGAAATAACTCAGGGAACAGATGAAAACCCTACCCTTTTTCAAGCGAGATTAGCTGAAGCTATCTGAAAATGCACTAATACAGACCCTACTTCTCCCGAAGGGGTTACTATTCTAAACATGCACTTCATTAGTCAATCTGCCCCAGACATGCGCCAAAAATTGACTAAATTTGGCCTTGGGCCTCAAACACCTGTACAGAGACTTTTGGAGGTTGCCACTAAGGTGTTTAATGATCGGGACTTGACTTTTAAACAGGATAAGGACAGAAGGGCAAAATTATGGGGTAAGGTCCATGCTCACATTTTAGCAGCTGCCATTGCAGATATGCCACAGAAACAGGCTAACCAGGGGCCCAAGTCTCAAACTATCAACGCTGGAGGCGCAGGTAAGTCTCCTTGTTACCGTTGCCATCAATTTGGACACTGGAGCAAACAGTGCCCACGAAAGGATCTTCCTCCTGGGCCTGGTCCTCTCTGCAAGCAAAAGGGACATTGGAAGCATGATTTTCCTTGCCTCCAGAGCGAGGAGGGGCCAAGAACACACTTCCCTGCTTAGAGATGCGATCCTGAGGACTCCACCTGAAGGGGCCCAGAGGCCAGACCCGATCCCCTCACCACTCAAACACACTGAGCCCTGAGTTACTCTGGATGTGGAAGGTAAGCAAATCAATTTTCTTATTGATACGGGAGCCACTTACTCTGTACATGTTTGCCACTCTGGCCCAGCTCGTAAGTTCCATCAAAAAATTGTTGGAATAGAGAGCAACTCTAAGTTTTGTTATCCAGCTCTGCACTTATCCTGCCAGTATCGGACTCAGGTGTTTCCCCATGCTTTTCTAGTCCTACCAACTTGTCCTTGTCCATTATTAGGGCAAGACTTAATGAAAATATTAGGAAGTCAATTTATTCTAACACATGAGGAGGACGCTTGTTCGCCGCTCTCTGTCCAAGCTCTGCTGTTTCCCAGATACTCTCTAATATTCTACCCCATAAATGGGAAGCAATTGACCCCCAGGTTTGAGATTGCTTCCTTCCAGGAAGAGCTCTAATAGCACAGCCAGTCTCTATTATCCTGCGGGACTCTTCTCTCGTACCCCATAAGAAGCAATACCCTTTAAAGCCAAAGACAATTGAAGGATTACAACCCCTTATATTAAAATTCTTCAGTCACGGCCTCCTTAAATGAAATCAATCTCCCTATAATACTCCTATCTTGTCTGTAAAGAAGCCAAATGGAGATTATCCTTTGGTCCAGGACCTCCGCATAATTAATGAGGCCACTGTTCCAATCCACCCCATCGTGCCTAACCCATATACTATATTTTCCAAGATCCCAGAAAGCTCTAATTGGTTTACAGTCCTGTACTTAAAGGATGCTTTCTTTTGTATTCCTCTGCATGAAACTTCTCAACCTTTATTCACCTTTGAATGGAAGTTTCCTAATGAAGCTCTTCCTACCTACTTGACATGGACAGTCCTCCCTCAAGGTTTTTGGGATGGTCCCCATTTGTCTGGAAGTGCCCTGGGCAAGGATCTATGGGATGTCAAACCCCCTGTTGGTAGCTTAATACAATATGTTGATGATATTCTTATTTGTAGTCCCACAAAGGAGGATTCTGATCATGATACTGTCCTTGTCCTGAATTTCTTAACCCACCAGGGATATCGAGTGTCCCCACAAAAGGCACAAATTTCACAACAGCAGGTGTCCTCTTTGGGCTGTGATTTAACCCCAGGACACCAGGCACTTTCTATAAATGGGAAAAAGGCTATCCTAGGATTTGGACCACCAAAGACAAAAAAACAACTTCACATTTTCCTGGGTATGGCGGGATTCTGTTGTTTATGGCTTCCTCAGTTTGGGGTAATAGCAAAGCCTTTATATGAAGCAACCAGAGGACCTGACACGGAACCTCTGGAACGGACATAGAAGAAGGACAAGGTCTTTCGGTCGATTCAACAGCAATTGTCTTCCACCCCAGCCCTGGCTCTGCCTAGTGTCAACAACCCTTTTACTCTTTATGTTGCTGGAAAGCAGGGCCAACCCCTTGGTAGCCTCACTCAAAGACTAGGCCCAGAGACCCAAATTGTTGGATATTTCTCAAAAACTCTACACTCAGTGGCTTTGGGATGGCCAGCCTGCTTAAGGGCTATAGCAGCTACAGTTCTATTAGTTGAGGAGGCCTCTAAATTAACTATGGGACAAACTTTAACAGTCATGACTCCCCATCAGGTAAAGCAGTACTACAAACTAAGGGACATCAATGGATGACTGGAGGATGTCTAACTAAATATCAGGCCATCCTCCTAGACACCCCTGAGGTCAACCTTAAGGTGTGTCAAATGATCAATCCAGCAGAACTTATGCCTGGTCCTGACTCCCCAGTCCAGGATTTGGAGCATACATGTTCTGAAATCACAGAACACGTCTACTCAACAGGCCTGACCTGCTAGATTCCCCTATAGAAAATGTAAATGACTCCTGGTTCATAGATGGCAGTAGCTTCATAGAACAGGGCATATGTAAGGCAGGCCATGCTCTACTAAACGCCTTGCACACCATCGAAGCACAAGCCCTTCCAGCCAATACGTCCGCGCAAAAGTCTGAACTCATTGTTCTTACCTCAGCCCTTTACCCGGCAAAGGATATGGTTATTAATATTTACACTAACTCAAAACATTCCTTCTTGGCGCCACATGAACATGGGGCCATATGGAAGGAAAGGGGATTATTCAATACAAAGACCTCCCCTATCAAACACGGAACAGAGATTTTGGCTCTTTTAAACTCTGTGCTTCTTACAAACCAGGTGGCTGTGGTCCATTGGCGGGGACATCAGAAGGATTTATCCCTTGAGAGCAAGGGTAATAACTTTCCTGACAGGGAAGCTAAACGGGCAGCTAAACAAAGTAATCTTTTAAGCTTACTCCCTAATCCCCTCACTTTAGGCCTTATTAGTCCTATTTATACAAATCAAGAAATAACCCTGGCTGAAGAAAAGGGATATACCCAGGAAACAAAGCAGTCTTGGCTAATTAATGATCAGTGAAAAATCTTCATACCTAAAGGCCTTCAATGGAAATTAGTTAACGGAATTCGTCAGGCTACCCATTTCAGCAAACCATCATTGACTCAACTACTTTCTAAATCCTTTGATGGACATACTTTCCATGCCACCATTAGGAGGTTCTGCCACTCTTGTGCCACTTGCGCTCAAGTAAATGCAGAGGGAGCATTTAAACCACCCCCTTTGTTATGGCCTGTACAACAACGGGGCACCTATCTGGGGGAAGACTGGCAACCAGATTTTACTCAACTGTCTCCATGCTGTGGCTATAAATATCTTTCAGTATTTGTCCATACCATTACAGACTGGATTGAGGCCTTCCCTTGTCGAAGTGAACGGGCAATTGAAGTAACAAAGGCCCTTTTAAGGGAGATTATCCTACATTTTGGCTAGCCCAAGACCTTACAGAGTGATAACAGTTCCTTTTCATATCTCAAATAATGTAACAAGTCTCTTCGGCTTTACAAATTAAATACTATTTGCATTCGGCCTGGCATCCACAATCCTCTGGGAAAGTGGAAAAAGCAAACCATACTCTAAAACAACATTTCTCCAAATTAAGTCTCAAAACTTGGGAAACTTGGATTACACTCGTACCCATTGGCCTCCTACGGATGAGAACGGCCCCTAAGAACAGTTTGGGGTCAAGCCCTTATGAAGTCGTGTAAGGAAGCCTCTTTCTATCCACCGATGTAGAATTGGACTCTGACTACCATCAACTATACTGATATTCCATTGAGGCTGGTCTAATACGAAAGGAACTATATGAGTATGTCAATAATCATTTACCTAAGCCGGAACCATTGTCTGACGATATACCTCGCCAGGTAAATCCTGGAGATATAGTATATTTAAAGGATTGGAAAACACATTCTAATTGGTTAAGCCCAAAATGGAAAGGACCTTATCAAGTCATTCTAAGTACCCCCACAGCTGTCAAGTTAAAAGATCATACTTCTTGGACTCATATTTCCTGAATAAAACCTATGACTTCTTTACAGGACAAAGCTGATCCAAATCCTGCTGTTCAACCGGACTATGCTTGCGAACAAACTAGTGATTTAAAACTACTTTTTAGAACAAAATGAACCATATCTTGATTATTTTCCTCTTATCTCCTTTTGTAATTATGGACAATTCTTTTTTAAAATGGGCTCAACATTATGCTGAGCTCCATAACCAAACCACGTGTTGGGTTTGTGAACTCTTGCCTCTGTCTACTACTTCTGGCCTCACCTGCTGGGTCTTTTCCCTCCAGGGTACTGATTGGCATGCAATGCTTCTCTTCACTACACAATATATTTCTAGCTCTTCTCTTCTACAAGATTCATCTATTACTAATCATAATGTCTCCTTGTGGCCATCTGTCTCTGATACCTGAGAGTTCCTTGGCCACAATCAGACCTTTTCCTTCAATTCTATTGCCCAAATACTAACTAGATTTGCCTTGTCACAGGTGGATCATAAACAACAAGTTCCAAAGGTAAAGTCCCTAACCTATCGAGACACACAGGATGGACTATATCAAATTTGGGACGAATATATTTGGCTCTCTCCTACTAGTGGTCAACTCAGTCAAAAGGCCACCCTAGTTGGGACAAAAGCAATCTCATTTGTGATACCTGGCCTAATAGTGCCCGACCTATGGGACAAATTCCCCATTATATGTGTTCTCATATCACAGACTTAAAAAATACAGATTGGTTTGAGATTGACTGGGATAGATGGCCCAGCATACGTTGGTTAGCCCATAATGGCGCTCAACAGTTATGCGGCTCCAACTTATGGCCTTGGCTGCTGCCTGGATGGATTGGACGATGCACCCTAGGCTTTGTCTGGCTGCAAGGTAGGACTGCATTTGCTGTATCTCCTCCTGCTAACCTACCCAACCTACAGCAACACTAGATCCATTCTGTTTTCCACTGGTATGATCACCTTGCCTCAATTTTCCTTCTCCAATTAAGAATTGAAAGCATCATCTGGCACATGGAAGCCTTTAAACAAATTTATTATGAAGGCATTGAATGATACACAACATAGCCTTTTGCTGCTCTGTTTAGAAGTATCCCAAATGCGTAAGGCGGTCCTCCAAAACTGAATGGCACTGGATGTCTTGACAGCAGCACAGGGGGGCACTCACACCACTATAAAAAATGAATGTTGTGTCTATATTCCTGACTACCATCAAAATATCTCTGGCTTCCTATCTGATATGAGCCACCAAATTAATCCATGTCTGACACTACCCTATCCCTAAATGATTGGTTGGGCTCCTGGTCAGGACCAGGTTTCTGGACTACTATCAGAGCTTTATTCATTGTGTTAATCATATTGGTGGTATTTCTTATTATAATTTGTTGTCTATTTCATTTTTGTCTATTTCATTTTTCACATTTGTCTTCCACATGTTAACAAAGTTTCGCCTCCTAGACCACTTCTCATCAAAGGATTCTCTCATCTCCAGAGGATCTGTATACCTTGTTAGCCTTGGATTTTGCAGGTGCAACCTTCTGGTCCACTGAACTTCCTGCCTGTACCCCTATGGCCCCATTTAGGGACAGCTCTACGACCTTGTACAGCCAGAAGTAGTTACAGAAGACTGACCATCATCCATATGCCCAAAGGATTTGGGGACCAAATGGGTTCAGGTGGCTTTTATGATGATGATCAAGGCTGCCCCAGGGAGAGAGGCCCAAGGCATCCTGGCCTACATGCCAATCTATATCTTCCTCTGGGAAGTATAGGACGTGATGACCTGATTCAACCTGACTCGTATCCAAAGTTATACAACCACCTGACAAGCAGACCCAACCTACACCGAGACTATTTTAACGGCTTTTTTACATGATCTCTCCTTTGTTTTATAAAGAAACAACTCACATACCTATGCCTCATAAATTTAGCTCTACCCTCAACCCATTGCGGCTCTTCACTGCCATGGTCCTGATCTCATGCTTGCACTTCTTCGCTGCCCATGGGTCCTGTCCCCATGCTACCCCATGCTATTCTCTGAATAAAAGAGCACTACTGCCAGACCTTGAGAGCCCAAGAAATCTTTCTTTCAACTCCTTGGCTTGCTGAGCCTGTATCAATAACATTTATTGAGTCCTTATAATCGGTGAGGCATAGTGCCAACTGCTTTGCAGCCATTAACTTATTAAATTGTTTGCAGTCACAAGGTAAACATTATTCTCACCATTTTACAGTTGGGAGAACTGAGACTCAGAGAAATTTTTAAAAAAGCTTACTCAAACTCACAGGGTTATTGTCAAGGCCAGAAATTGAACCAAGTTCATTTCGTCTCCAAAGACCAGACTTTTCAATATTATATTCATATGCCTTCTGAAAGACCAGAAGGAACTGCACAAAATGCTAGCAGGATTTCCCTGTTGTCAACAGAATTAGGAATGATAAGATTTCCATTGGAGAGAGTCTAGTGTTTAAGGGCCTACATAGGCTTCAGAATCTGACCTGCAGTATTTAAATCCTGGCACTGCTGTTTACTTGCTGTGTGTCCTTGGGCAAGTCACTTAACCTCTTTAAGATTCAGCTCTCTAGCTATAAGGTAGAAATTTTTAAAAATCTATGCCATAGAGTAGCTGTAAGAATTAAATGAGATAATCCATATAAGGAGCCACAGTGCACTGTCACAGAGCAAGCTCAATAAAGAGTAGTTCATATTCTTATATTTTTCAGTATTTCCCTAAATTTCTCAATGAGCATGTATTTCACCTCTTCCTAAGAGGAGGGTGAGTGTAGGAGTTAGTTTGTTTATCTTTAGTAGTGAATGCATATATTTTATGTGGCAATATTGAATTACATTGAGCCATTTTCCAATTTCCCTGATAACTAATGGTGTGCATATTTAAGAAAGCTAACAAGATTTTCATTTGTAGTTGAAGGCCCAAAAGTTCAACAGCAGACTTCTTATTTTCTGGGCAAACTTAACTGAGCCAGATGGAAACTGCTCCCTCCAGCACCGTGCTTTCACCGGTTCAGTTACTCAGGTCCTTCCTGAATGCGACCATGGTTCTAAGTTCTATAAATGTCCTTTATGATGGTGTTTTTCAAAGTGAATTATTGAACCATCAGCAGCAGAGTCTTTTGATCAAAAGGCAGTTTCCTGAGCTACAGCCATCCCTACTGAGTCAGAATCTCAGAGGATATGTTCCAGGAACCTTTTTTTTTTAGAAAAAAAGCTAGTTCCCCTAGTGACTCTATGCCCACTGACACTTGAGAAGCACTACTCTGAGAGAATGGACGCAGCCTGGGAAAGAGTCAGTGAGTATGAAGATATGTCACTTGAAGCATCCTAAACTGAAATGCAAAGAAAAAAAACAGAATGAAAAAGCAGAACTGAACATGCAAGAACTGGGGGACAATTTCAAAAGGAAAACATACGTGCAGTTAGAATACAATCACATGTTGCTTAACGACATAGACACGTTCTGAGAAATATGTCATTAGGCGATTTTATCATTGCACGGGCATCCTGGAGTGGACTTACACAAACCTAGGTGCCGGAGCCTACGACACACCGAGGCTATTTGATACCAATCTTACTGGACCACCATCATACATGTGGTCTGTTGTTGACTGAAACCTCGTTATGCAACACACGACTATACCGGAAAGAGAAAAAGAATACAGCAGAAAATTATTTTAAGTGATAATGGACAAAAATTTTCCAAAAATATTGACAGTCACCAAATCACAGATCCAGGAAGTTCAGAGAACTTCAAGGAAGATAAATACCAAAAAATTGACACCTAGTCATATCATAGTCAAACTGCAGAAAACCAAAGACAAATTGAAAATGTTGAAATAAGTTGGGAGTGGGGGACTTTCTCTAGAGAGGAATAACAGGTAAGAATTATAGTGGACTTATCAGCAGAAACCACACAAGCAGGAAGAGAATGCAGTAAAATATTTAAAGTGTTGAAAGGAAACGTAAACAAAAACAAAAGCCTAAAAATTCTAAATCCAGCAAAATTATTCTTCAAAGAATAATTCTGACAAACAAAATAATAATCTTCTGACAAACAAAAACTGAGGGAGTTCATCACCACCAGCCCTGCCCTCAAGAAATATTAAGAGAAGCGCTTCAGGCAGAAAGAGAATGACACAGACCAGAAACTCAAATCTGTAGACAGAAAGGAAGAGCATCAGAGAAGGATCGGATGAAGGAAAATAAAATATTTTATTTTTCTTATTCATAATTGGTCTAAAAAATAACTGTTTAGGGGCCGGCCTGGTGGCACAGAGGTTAAGCTCGCACGTTCCGCTTCTCGGTGGCCCGGGGTTTGCTGGTTTGGATCCTTGGTGCGAACATAGCATCGCTTGGCAAAAACCATGCTGTGGTAGGCGTCCCACATATACAGTAGAGGAAGATGGGCATGGATGTTAGCTCAGGGCCAGTCTTCCTCAGCGAAAAGAGGAGGACTGGCAGTAGTTAGTTCAGGGCTAATCTTTCTCAAAAAATAAATACATAAATAAAAATAAAATAAAAAATAACTGTTTAATGTAATGATTAATAAAATTATATATTCAGTGATTATAGTTTATGGATAAGTGAAATGAATATTAATTAAGTCATAAGGGATGGAGGTAGGAATTAGGAATACTCTAAGTTACCTATAATACATGTGAAGTGATATGGTATTACTTGAAGGTCGACTCAGATCAGTTAAAAAATGTATATTACAAACTCTAGGGCAGACAGGAGATAAAATGGAGTTATATAAAATGCAGAAAAGGAGAGGTAAAGTAGAAAAAAAAAGAGCAGATACAATGAAGAGAAACATTTAGGAACACGCTAGAGATTAATTCAACTACATCAATAGTCGCCTCAAAGGTGAATGATCCAAATGCACTATGGAAAAGATGGAGATTGTCAGAGTGGATAAAAAATATTATTTACAAGAAACCCACTTCAAATATAAAGACACATAGAGATTAAAAGTAAGAGAATGGAGAAAGATATACCATGCTAACAGTAGTCAAAAGAAAATTGGAGTAACTACATGTTACTACATGGAGTAACTCAGACAAAGCAGGTTTCTGATCAAGGAGAAGTATCAGGGATAAAAAGAGACAGTATATAGTGGAGAAGGGGTCAGTTCTCCATGAAAACATAGTAATACTAAATGTGTATGCAACTAACAACAAAGCATCAAAATATTGGAAGGAAAAATAGACAATCTCTATTAAAGTTGGAAACCTCGACACCTTTCTATCATTAATTGATAGATCAATCAAGCAGAAAATTAGTGAGGATACAGCTGACCTGAAAGCACTATCATTCAAATTGTTCTAATTGACATTTATAGAATACCACATCCAAAAACAGCAGAATACACATTCTGTTCTAGCTCACATGGAACATTCACCAAAATAGACCAAGTCTGTCTCATAAAACACATGTTAACAAATTTAAAAGAATAGAAATTGTGCAAAGTATGCTCTCAGATCATAAGGAGGTTAAACCAGAAATCACAAACAGAAAGATAATGGGAAAATCCTCCAATTTTTGGAGATTAAGCAACAAGTTTCTAAACATATGGATTAAAGAAGAAATCTCAAAATAAACTTTTAAAAACATTTTGAACCAAATGAAAATACAACTTATGAAAACTTGCATGATGCAGCAAAGGCAATGCTTAGAGGGAAATTTATAGCATTAAATGCCTATATCAGAAAAGAAGAAATTTCCAAAATCAATAATCTAAACTTCCACTTCAGGAAACTAGGGAAAAAAAGCAATTTAGACCTAAGACAAGCAGAAGGAAAGAAATATTAAAAATTAGATCCGTAATCAATAAGATTGAAAACAGGAAAGCAAGAAAGAAAATCAGTGAAACCAAAAACCGGTGCTTTGGAAAAATTCATAAAATTGATAAACCACTAGCCATGCTAACCAAGGATAAAAGAAAGAAGACACAAGTTACCAATATCAGAAATGAAAGAGGGGCCATCATTACTGATCTCCTGGACAAAAAGAATTACAAAGGATGACTCCACTGGATTTAACGAGTGGCTTGACCTATTAAGTGAACAAGAAAGGAGCCTGTGCAGCTGACAGGGTGGTCATTTTATTAACAGATGCATGACTTTAGATGGGAGAATGGGATGGCTTCTAGAAGAATGTGTCACATGTTAGGAGAGTTAGTGGGTACTGTGGAACCCTCAGTAAAAGGATGCATGAGAAGGGAAGGTGGACAAACCAGGCTCAGGATTAAGAGAAACAACCCAACTAGGACTGTGTCACTTCCCCAAAGAGGAAAGTGGCTGATGCTTCACAGTTGCTTGGGGACAGGTCTTCTTCCAGATTACCTCAAACAAACATGCAATTTATGTAAAAACAATATAATTGCTATCCATGGGCAATTTTAAGGAAAGACTCCTAGACAACCCCTTTCCCCAAAACAAAGGCCATGCTTAGGGCCCTCCTGCTTAGAAATTCTGAAACAACCACCACAGCCAGCAAAATCAGGTGTAATGAGGAACTCATTTCAATATCCAAAAGACCTCCCTGTGAGGGTGGGTCATAGCTCTTGGAGTGTGGCAAGAGTGACAGACACTGATGTAGACAGACAACCTCATCATGGTTCCAGCTGAGCACAGGACCATTCACCTCCTAGGGGGGAGGAGGACAGTCCGGGCCCCCAGCAGGAGTTGTAAGTGTCAGCTAGCATGCTAGTGCTCTTTCATCCTCAGGACAAGGCTGCATGGGGGAACAGAGGGTGTGGAAAGGGAGGCAGAAAACCCAGTGGTGTGGACAGAAAAAACTAGAACACAAGTGGAAGAAGACTCTCATACACCTCTTCATGACTAAAGCGAGAAGTATGTTCCAGACTCCAGCTTTAAGTAACTTTATTATTATTATTATTATTATTATTATTATTATATTGTTTATTTTGAGGATAGGAAAACAGGTCAGAGCAACAACTTAACTTAGCTGATAAAGTCATGTAACTACTAAGTGATAGAACCAGTACTTCCGTTAAGATTCTGTCTCCATCACCATATGGACTTCCTACTATTATTTCATTGTGTCACCTTTGTCAGCTGCCATCTACCCCAGCACTAAAGTCCCTCAGCCAGTAAGCTGGAACTTTACACTAATTCCTGATCATTCACAAGCAAGTACATGTTAACTTCTCTGGAGTTTATTGCTAAAGTGGGAATAGTAAGAATAGTATCAACATTAGCAGTTTTGGGGAAGATGATGCATGAGTCTTTGGGTTAACTGTAAGTGAAGAGCAATTTTCAAAATCTAAAAGGCTATTCACGTATTTTGGTAAAAGATTTTGTGAAGATGTATATGTTGAGGGCATAAGAAATACATGGTTATACAATGGAATATTATTTAGCCCTGAAAAAGGAAATCCCGCCATTTGCAATAACACAGATGCACCTTGAGGGCATTATGCAAGGCAAAATAAATCAGACAAAGACAAATACTGTATGATCTCATTTATGAGTGGAATATGAACAAACAGACACAGCAACCAAACAAAAAAACAAACTCATAGATACAGAGAACAGATTAGTGGTTGCCAAAGGCAGAGGGTGGGAGTGAGCCACATGGCTGAAGGTTGTCAAAAGGTACAAATTTCCAGTTATAAGATAAATAAATCCTAACAAAAAAAGAAAGAAATATATGGAATAATGAAGTCCATAAATATCAATGAACTCTCTATAGGAGAAATTTAGAGTATAAAAATAGAGCGAAAATAAAGAAGCAAGGAAGTCACTTGCAGTTCTGGCATGGGAAAATTTGCAGCATGTACTGTCATAGAATCCAAGGGCAGCCGTCTCAAGAGAGCATGGAAAGTCAATGTTGCTAAAAGATCCAGAAAGTTCAATAAAAGTAAAGTACCTGCAAGTGGCTAGAAGGAGACTGTTGGTCATCTTGATGAGAGGGCTATCAGGGAAGATGCTGGAAAGGACCTTACATCGCACGAGTCAAGGTTGACTTGAGCAGATGGCATGGGTGATACAAAGCTTGAGGCAAGGACCACACACTGTCTGCTTTAGTATCGGGGCAGTGAAAGGAAGGAACAGCAGTAGCTAAGGGAAGTAACAGTTTTCTTTACAGCTGATGAGATCTGTGCAGAAAAAGAGTAGAGACGTGAAAACCAGACTGGTTTAGCAGTGGAACCAACACCCCCAGATGCTGAGCATGAATGGGGTCATGAAGCTAGAAGTATGAGACAGTTGCCTGGACACAGGGCTGTGAGAAGATGGAAAATGGACGGATGAAGTTACAGAAATGCTTTCTTTTATTAGATGAGACTTCAAGTCAGATTTTTCCACTGGGTAAATATTTCAGGAATAAGCTGTATTCCAGAGATCTCAAACCCAAATACCTATCAGGGCCAGGAAGGTGATAGCATAAGAGAGCTGGTGTGACACGGAATTACTGAAGAACTTTGAATTTCCACAAAGCAATGTGCTTCTTCACATTTTTCTTGAAGCACGTGACCCTCTTAGTTTATCTCTCACTTTCTTAGTTTTGGTAGAGACATGGTCAGAGAGAAGGGTTTCCTTTAGTGAGAGAGCCAATGCTCCATGTGCTTATAAACACACTGACACTTGGTCTCAGGATGGAGGAGATAATACATGCAGAGTGATGAAGTCTGAGTGGAGCTAGAGTGCATGTTGTAAAGGGGACAGTCACTACTCAGTTCCCACTCGTTGTCATGCACCAGGGGGTACGGTGGTCAGGAACTGTCACATCTTTCGATCTTTTACGGAAAGCCAGAACGCTAGATGTTTACGGGAAATAGCCTGATGGTTGTATGCTGGCTCAATTGAAAAACAAAACAACACGGAGTGGGCCATCTGGGCACCAGATCTGCCTGTGCATCAACCTGCATCCCCGCTTGTGTACATTCAATTCAACCTGTCACAGACCTGGGACACGGCTTTTGATACCTGAGAGTCAAAGTTACTTGTGGTTTCCTCTGGTTGCACTGATTAAAGGAAAAGGAAAAAAAATCCTTCAAAGCCAAGTGAGCAATTGGGATTAACAGTTTCCCAGGACAATTGATATTGGGAAAACAGAGCAAGAGGCTTAAGCTAAATGGGTTCTGTAGCAGTTGAGCAGTTGTTTGTTTGATTGTGATAATGGGAGGCATTCTCATGGTCCTTAAATCAGATTGAGCTTGGGTTTGCTTTACCTACTATGATGAAACTACATATGGTTTACCATATATGTGGTACACCAAGAACGGGGTATGGGTAAAATAGACTACAGTGAAATGCTATGCAGATATTAAAAACAAAGATTTAGAGAAACATTTATTTATTTGGGGAATTTCTCACTTTATATTGGTTATTATCCAATTTCCAAACAATATTATCAAATGTTTAAGCTTTAAAACAGATTAAAATATTACATATAGCATGATTCCATGGCTTCATAAATTATTTTATTACCTTTTTTTTTCATTTTCTAGAATAAGAACCTGTTTTTCCTAAAGTTGTGTTGTTTAGGTTCTGCAGTAACATAAAGTCCCACCATAGGAGGCTGTGACTCTGGCTGATGGGACATTAGGAAATTTTGGTTTGTTTCGTGATCACACTCATGCCAACGGAACCAAGGAATATCCGCATCTATGCTCATTTCAGATACGATTTCACAAAGATGTTCCAAAATCTCAAATTACAATACCTGTCCAGACCCTCCGTTCAATTCCATCTCTCTCCCTTTGTGGTGAAGGCTGTTGGCTGTCTCCTAGTAGCCATTCCTTCCAGGATGGTAGAATTTTAGCTGGTTATCAGGTTCCTCAGAATAAGGCAAAATTCCCGGCCTTCCTGGGCAGCTGGGTGTAACATGTGACCTAGTTTTGGTCCGTGTGATGTAAGAAGGTAACTTTCAGGAGCCTTTCTTTAGGGCTATCTATCTTTCCTTTCTTCAGGGTTATGGACCTTTGACCTCTTCCTCTTCTAAGTCTCTTCCTGCATCTTACTGCCTAGTGTGTGGATGCCACCATCTTGGATCAAAGGATGAGGGAAATATTCTAGGGATGACAAGACATGATCTGTAAGAAGAGATCCAAGAATATTTTGCAGAAGAGCTTCCTACCTCTCCGGGCTATATGCTCACAGCAGAATTCCATCCTAAGTCATAGGCCTTCCTACCTGGCACCATAACTAGACACATCTAATGATTCTGTTGGGATGAGGCGGCTAATAAATCACGACTCTGCCTTCACCCTTTGTCTTAAGAGGTCTAATCTCATCCTTTACTACTCTGAACAACCCATAACCAGACTCCTTGATGCTCCATTTAAATTTTTGGATGGCCAAGCTGATATGCTGGATAAGCTAGAACATCTATTTTCTACCTCTTTCATCAAAACTTTGCTTACAGTTTTAAGAATCAAAATTAATAAGGCAACTGGAAATCTGGCAAAAGAGCCTTTCCACAACCACGTTTACTTTAATTTTTTAAAAAATGTTGGCTTTTCTTATGACTTCATTCCATCAAGTAAACATTAATATCATTATATTGTTTCCCCAAAAACCATGTTAAATTTTTTATTGACATTTCATTAAATTTCTGTTAATTCAAAGAGAATCTATCACTTTCCTACAGTAAACATTTTCTTCCGAGGAAATATTTTAATGTACTTATTCGTTTTCTCCTCTCTTTATAGGTATAGAGCCAACACATTTCTCATTAAGATAATTCCTGGATATTTTTATAAATTTTGTTGCCATTGAAATGCCAATTTATTACTTTGTATTTTGATCTTAATACCTCATAAAACTAAACAAACGTTTAAAAGAAAAACAAGATTTGTTGGATTATAAACTTAAAAATGTTTTAAACCGTTGCTAATACCACAAGTGAAAATTGCGTTGTAAATGTTTCAGTAACTCTGTACATGAAAAACTTAAAAATAGGAAAGTTCTATTTAATTTGGAGGGAAATCATGCCCAAATGTGGTTTTTGAAGGCTTTGTCTCATCTCATTTTGATAGTAGATGGCCTCTTTATATCAAGTACTGATCTGGAAACCTTGACATTTCTATTCCTGTTTTATAAAATTAGAACAGCCATGAAATAAAAAGAATGTTTGTGATTATTTAGTTTATCTCTCTCATTTTATGCACTATGATGTAGTCCAAGAAAGATGTTGTGGCTTGGCCAAGATCACTCGGTTATTTCTTTAACGAGGGCGTTAAACAGGTACAATAGAGTGGAACAGGAGAAAGAGAAGGGGTTTATTGCCCAGTAAACACAGGTTTGAATCTTGGACTGCCCACATGCAAACTGAACAAGTGGCCTCTCTGCATCTCAAGAGCCTGCTCTGTGAAAACTGTGGCCCAGCACGCTAAGTGGGGCTGTCCCAAGGACTAAATAACAAATTGTGTTAAAAACACTTAGTCCACGGTGACCAAATGGCACTGTCTGTGCTTCAAAGGTCTTCTGTTCCATCTAAATCTGGAGATGGGAGGGCTTCTGTCAACAGATAACGAAAGGAAATTCTACATGAAGCAAAAGGGATTACATTATTCCAACAGTTATGGGGGAAATTGGAGAAATAATCTTCATTCCAAGAACCAGTAGAAATAACATAGTGAGATTGTCCCGAATAAAGCAGAAGATATTGAGCCTGGAGCCCTAAAGATGATTAGTGGCAGGTATGTTGGCATTGCTATGAAGATTCCTGTTGTGTTTGGAGCTGTTTTCAACTGAGGAATCATAGAGTGCCCCTAATGTGGGTTTTTTAATGACTTGAGTTTGGAGCCATCTTAATATTTTGTAACTATCGATTTGAATTTTTATCTCCCTATTTTTTCAGGACAGTCACTGCAGAGTATATAATTTACTTCTAACTTTTATCCATAGAGGACCCAGTAGCCAATTAGTGTTTTCTCCATACCAGGTACCACCCCATGCAAATTTGTTCCATGAATCTTAGGTTTCTTTCCAGGTGCCAGTCCTGGAAGACACAGAACATCAGTACATGCTGCGTGAAGGATAGTATCCTGGGAGGCAGTGACTCAGACACATGCCAGATCCAGACAAGCACAGCATCCGGCAGACTCTTAAATAATCAATTCCGACAATTACAGATGGAGCGGAATTTACATACAGGAAACGTCAGTCAAAGAATGTCTCTGCATAAGATCAGGAAGGTTCCCTGTGCTAACCCGGGAACTTCAAGTATCACTTGTTAGAAGAGGCTGATTATGTTTATACTTGTTGTTTGTCTACATGAGAATTTCCCTTCTCTTTATCTTGTGTTCGGGTGGACCACTCCTGGAGTAATCTTGTTTTGCTGGTTATCTATACTCTGAAAGGAATATGCTACTCAAATCCACAAGTGTCACAAAACAACTCTCAAAGAAGTATTTTATTGTTTTTGACACGGAGTCCAGAAATAAATAACCATCATAATAAGCATACTTTCGGAGTTCGTTCACCTGGGGCTGTCCTGGTCCCTGCAGAGGATGAATCCAGACAGCAGCTCTGCTCGTGGAAGCTGCCTCCCCACTAATGAAACAAGATTACCCATGTTGCTAGAGATTCAGGTCATATTTTTATTTCTTCCCACATTATGTATTGCCTTTCTCATATAATTTTACCTTTGATTCCACTTAAGAATATTAAAGCTATACAGTATGTGTTCTTTTATAAAATTCGCTCTTCATCTGCAAACAGCTCTGTAGCCCTGTTAACCTCCATTCACCATCCAAATATAGTAAGTATAAAAATCACGAGGAAACAGCGGGCCGGGGGTGCAGAGGTTAAGTTCGCACATTCCGCTTCTGGGTGGCCCGGGGTTCGCCGGTTCGGATCCAGGGTGCGGACATGGCACCGCTTGGCACGCCATGCTGTGGTAGGCGTCCCACATATAAAGTAGAGGACGATGGGCATGGATGTTAGCTCAGGGCCAGTCTTCCTCAGCAAAAAGAGGAGGATTGGCAGTAGTTAGCTCAGGGCTAATCTTCCTCAAGAAAAAAAACTTGCCAGGAAAATCATAAAGAAGAGGTTAATATATAATTGCACAAAAAGTTAACATTTCTAAGTGTTCAAGACATCACAAGAAAACTTAAAAATAAAATATAAGCTGGAATGAAATCAAGGCTAATATTTTGAGTAAATGCACATCTATTAGAACAGAAATAAAAACTATTGTCCCAAAAGCAAAATAGGCAAGGAATACAAATGGAAAATTTACAAATGAAGAAGTAAAAGTGGCCATTATGCATAACAAACATTTCTCACATTCAATATTAATTGAATAATGGACAGTGAAGCAGAAACAAAATCAGACAATTATTAATTAAAACAATTTTCTATCTCATTCATTAGATTGATAAAAATTTAAATGTGTGGCAATACCACTTGCTGGAAGAATGTGAAGAAATGGGTTGTGCCATGCCTCGCTGGCAGGAGTATAAAGTGGTGTGACTAAGGTGGAGAGCATTTTGTCAGCAGCTTGTAAAATTAAAATGCACACATCTTGTCACTCAGAGATTCCACTTTTAGTAACTATCCTCAAGAAATATTTGCACACAAACATGGAGAGACATGTACAAGGATATTTACAAGCACCACTTATAATAGTCAAACCTGAGAAACATCATAGAATATTATATGGCAGTTATCAGGTTTTCCATAATCATGTGCACATGTGGAACTTTACATAACAATTAAAGGAAACTTTTTAAAAGAGTATGTATTTCTTTTTTAACATACATAATGGAAAGATCTAAAAAGCCTATTGTTGGGTAAAGAAGCAAATGATAGACTATAGGTACAGAATTTCAACATTTATGTAAACTTGAAACCCACACACATGAATAACATACTACTTAGAGCTCATGGTTACTGTAGTTGTAAAGTGCATTTCCGTTTTATCTGCAGTGTTTTATTTCTTCTATTAAAAACAGATAGAGAAAATCTTATAAAATGTTATTCATCATCCTTTCTAGACACGGGGATGGTTTTATTATTCCTTTTATCTTAAGAAAGTGAAAGAAAATATTATTGTAGGGCTGGCCCCACCACTGAGTGGTTAAGTTCTCGTGCTCCACTTCAGTGGCCTGGGGTTTTACCAGTTCGGATCCTGGGCGCAGACCTAGCACCGCCCATCAAGCCGTGCTGAGGAGGCGTCCCACATAGCAGAACTAGAAGGGCCTCACAACTAGAATATACAACTATGTACCGGGGGCCTTCGGGGAGAAGAAAATTTAAAAAAAGAAAAAGAAAAAATTGGCAACAGATGTTAGCTCAGGTACCAATCTTTAGAAATTACTATAAAAAGTCAAGAAAGAGACGCTCACCCAGGATATAAACAGGTAATCTGCAGAAGAGAAGTATAAGTAAAAATATATTCAACATCACTGTTAGCCAAAGGACCACAAATTAAAGCCACAATTGGCACAGATTTTTGATAAAGTGTATAGTGGACAGTGGACATACTGTCCCAGGAAGCCTGGAGTAGGTGGGCCAGGCCCCTTTCCTGTAATCTTCCTTTCCCCCACCCTGACCCTGGGGGAGCCAGAAGCAGTGGATTGATCAAAAGAACAAAGAGAAGTGGAAAAGACTGCACCTTCTCCCTCTGCTGGTCCTGAGGGCCATGAGTCAGGCCCGATATCAAGGAGAGGAAAAGTTCTGAATTACATAAGAAGTTTCAAACCTGACTTTGGGACTTTTCTAAAGG
Organism: Equus quagga; assembly: GCF_021613505.1. NCBI lineage: Eukaryota > Metazoa > Chordata > Mammalia > Perissodactyla > Equidae > Equus > Equus quagga. Next base: position 61,466,193 of record NC_060277.1, read on the forward strand.
TGAACACATAACTTAATAACCTTAATAAGAATATTCTTACAGCCGAATGTGACAGATTCAAGAGACATCATGGGGCTTGGATAGGAGAATTGATTCCTTAGAGTTGAAGGCAATGATAGAAAAACTGAAACAAAACATCTTCTACCAACAACCTAGATAAGCCGAAGACCAGAAATTGCAAAGACCAGCCACATTTTGATAGAGTAACCATCTGTCTGCCTTGCCCAGGCCAGTCTCTGATTACCCTTGTTTCTCCAGAGTAATTATTAACAGCACTCCCTTTTATTCTTAGAAGTGTTTCAGTTCGGATGGTGATGAAACTCATGAGGATTAAGCCATTTGTTCAGGGACAATCAGCTAAAAAGTGGCAGCGCTGGAATTCAAGACAGCCAGGTCTGTCTGGCTCCAAACTCTGTGTTCTCTCCACTACTATTAAATATTGCTAATCTGGACTAGTAGCCTGAATCAGAAAATTTTCACAAATGAAGTTTAAGAAAAATGAATTATAACTATTACTTTCAAGACTATACCATACTTCACTCCCAAACCAAAAACTGTTGGCACATAGAAACCCTTTGGCATTGGTCTTAAGGAATAAATAAGATATGCATACAATACAAGCGTCTGGCTCTAAAGAGATTGAAATATGTATTTTCTTAGGTATATCAAACACCTACGGTTTCCATTTTCCATTTGCCTACTCATTTTCCCCATTAGCCAAACAAAGGTAAAAGTCTATGTTTGAATGGTCATGAATTTCAAATTAGTAGAGCTGAGATTAAATTGTTTTTATGAGCATTAATAAAACTAATGAAATGGGATCACTATTCCTAAAAGCTTAAAATATCAAGTAATAATTTTAATACCATATAAAATAGTGTAAACTGTGTAAAAATTATGTATTACCTCCTTTTGAATATCAAATTGCAAAATTGGGGCCTTTGTAAAAAGAGACAAACTTGAGTGTGTATTTGCAAAGAATTCTTCCTTAAGGACGTATTTTGAAATATTAAAAATGTCTCTGAAGACCACATACACCTTATTGTGTAAGCTGCATTTACACATGATTATACGTGAATGTTCACTCTTATATTTAAGCTCAGTTTATCTGTAAATATGCACTTTTTTTCTTTTAGATTGAAAAGGAATATTTCCCAAACTAGGAATAAGTTTTCAATTTCCGTCTCTCTAAACTATGTCTTGGAAGGAAATTACCAAGAGATCTGCGTTGAGATGGAATGGCAGAGAGAACAGAAGTCTTGTGTTTCCCCCTCTGTCCCCCTATGTGATCTTGGGCTATGTGACCTTGGGCAAACTGCTTACCCTCTCTGAGTCTCAATTTCCTTTCATGTAAAATTGCAATGTTACTATCTCACAATTTTTAACTACGCTGAAAACTCAAAGTGAGCTAGGATTTGTGTAGCAATGTCTTCCAAAGTACCTTTAGAAACAAGAGTCTTCCTTTGTCAAAGGACTGTACAGATGCAGTGTATTATTATTATTGGAATAAACTTCTTTCAAAAAACACTAACCTTCAGCAGCAAAGAACACGTGCTAACATGGGGCTTTCAGAATTCCAAAAGGGGAGCAAAGAAAGGGGAGGACAGGCTGAGAGCGGTGGGAGGTAGAATTAGAAGGCCCCATGGAGGAATGAATCAGCTCTCAGCAGATCCCTGCTTTTCAAAATGTGCACGTGTTGGAATGGATAAATCCTGCGCAAAGCTCGCAGTCTGACAAGTTCAACCACAGCTGCCAATCTCCACAGAGCTGCTAACCAAGCCCCCCTGAGCTTTGGTGGGGAACTCCCACCTTGGCCCAGACTCACCACGTTCTGCAACTGATCTTCCCCCGAGCTCTGTAATGAAGGCTGACACTTGGCAGAGGTGGGGAGCAGAGGCACAGGCTCTTAATGAACTCTCATTCCTAAGAGGCTTTGGCGTTGCAGGAGCGTACCCCCTGCCACGTGCTTCCTCCAGTTATCCGCCCTGGCTCTCAGGGGCAGGGGGATGCCTCGTCAAGCCACGTCTGGTGGGAGACCCGGGTCAGCACTCATTGCCAGGGTTCAGTTGGAGGGGACAACAGGTGATGTTCAGTACAAAGTCCAGGGACCCCCCCCTAGACTGAGCACTCCAAGTGTCTCCTGTAGAGGAAGTGCTGGCTGGGCAGGCAGCAACACACACCCGTGATGGGGACGAGTCGCTTGTGATATCACACATCCACTGTGTCATGCCCTGGACTTTGTGTTATTTACTCAAGAGGAGAGCATTCCCTCACCCAAAAAGTCTCAACCAATGGCTGCCTGGGTGCCTGTTGCTCTGAAGCTTAAATGTCGCGATAGCTTCGCAAATTCATTCATTCAACAAATGAGGATTAAGTGCCCACCATCATCAGATACTCCTCTCCCTACCTGCGAGGGCGGCGGAGTCAGCAGTGTTGGAATCAGTTTCTTGCAGGGCCTGCGTTCTACTAGGAGGAGACAGGTAACAAACCATCACATCAACAAGATCATACAGAGCATCCTTAGTGTTTGAGGAAAATAGGGATGATGTGGGAGAATAAGGGGGTCCGGGAATTGGGAAAACCTTTTGAGAAGGTGGTCAGAAAGCCTCATTGGAGGCAGCGACATCTGAGCTGAGATATGCTGGGGCAGCAGGGCGCAGCCGTGGAGAGAGCTAAGGAACCAGTGCTGGGGGGAGAGGGACGATGCACTCACAGCTCCAGGGAGCAGTCTCTGCACGCGAAGGACTGTGTGGGGATGTGCTTTATAAACCACAAGGCAGAGGAGAGGAACGGTTCATCAGCGCCTTTGTCATTATTTGAATGGTCCTTTCCCGCACCCTTCTGACCCTGTTTTCCACGCCATAGTGTGGCTGGGTCCCACGAAGCTGGCTGGGTCTGTGTTGGGTAATCCCTCCCTTGTGTTCCCTTGGACGCTGCCCTTTGCTGCCAGGTGGTGCTGTCGTGGGTTATCTTGTCCTTCTTCCTCTTCTGACTGAGAGTTCCTTGAAGGCAAGTTCTCTGCCTTCCATTTTTGTGACACTAGCTCCCGGTAGAGCAATTTTGCATAACATAAGCATCCTATAAACATTTGCCAAATGTATGAATGAAAGAGACAAACTCTGTTATCCTGTGAGAGAATGAGCTGCTTTCAAGGTGGCCCAGATGGGGAGAGTGGCTGAAATTCTTACTGCAAAGTCACAGGCAGAGTTACTCACAGGGAATCCGCCACCATGTGCGCATCACTGCAGCTCTCAGATTTGTCCCACCTATTTCTTCAGGCATGGATCAAATGAGCTAAATGCATCTTTTCAGTTACTTTTTTTTTTTCTCCCCAGTTGAGAGGAAGGGTTCGTTTTCCTTATATGGGCAGAACTCAATCTCAACTACATATAATCTGAGGTGTACTGAAATATACGCTAAGTAGAAGTAATAGAAAAAAGAAGAAGGAAAAAAGAAAAGCTGAGAAAGTGTAAGAGAAAAGAACGAAAATTCTGGCCCTTTGATGATAATATCCTTTTTACAATGGCCGATCATTGAAACCTTGATTTCATGAATGAGACTCACAAGAACAAGTCTAAGATGTGGGTTGTAGCTAGGTTTGGATTTCATATGGCAGTTATCTTATATTATTTGAAACGCCAATTGATTATTAAAAACACATTTCTTTAGCTTTGACTACCATGTAATAGACAGGTAACTATTATATCGTTGTTAAACCCCAGTAAATACTGCTTATTGGAAACACATTTCTTTCGACTTAACAATATGATTGTGTATGTATCTATTACGGAAATCTTGAAACTCTATCAATTTGTGCCAAAAATACATCTCTCTTCTTTTGAATTCCTAAGGCTCAAGATATAGTCTCAAATGGAGTACGATTAAGTCCCCAATAAGGATCTCAGTCATAAATGATGACGGCTGCAGAGAAAGTTTGGCAGTTTGTTTAATCACTCAGTATAATAACGGGAAACAAGAACACTCTGCACATTAAAAGCAGATTTGTTCAAAGCACATCGGCCACTTTGCGTCTAGACTGAAGTGCTGCTGGCTCAAATGCTCTGGACAAAAATTTGTAGCATCAAAACTTTTACGGGGGCAAATGAATCACTCTGTGGGTTGGGTGCGTTCTTCTATCCAGTGGATTTATCATAACATTCCTACCTTTTCGGACTTGGGCTAAGCTCTGGAGTCCTGGGCTGTAGCTGTGTAATTAACGAAGAAGAAGGAATAAAGTTTACAGAGATGAAAGAATCTAAACCATCACCAAGAATCACATGCTCACGGTATACAGATGAGAAACCGAGGCAACTGGTTAGTTCAGGGCCATTTATACAGGTTCTGGTCCATTTCTTCTTTTGGGGGAGTGTAATGGATATGCAAAATCTAAACACGGTTCTGCATTACATCTTTTTCACTCAAGGTAAAGAGACTTTAATTCCTCTGGAACTCGGTGGAGAATAAAAGACAGTCGCTGTTTTATGCTTATATTTATTTGCTGCTTCATTTTGGTGCAGGACAGTAAGAAAGAACATGGTTCGTATGGCAGTTGCGAAGCCAGGCCGACATCCCGTTTGCCAGTTGGTGAGATGCTGAAATATTTTCCTACAGGTTGGTAAGGAGATGCTTCCCAGAGCGCCTGGAGGGCCCCTGCCACCACCCCAGCAGTTGGGCCCCCCTTCCTAGCCTTCCCACAATCTGGCATCCGAAAGGTTGACACTAGAGTGCTCCTTTAGAGCAGCGTCTGTTCGTTGCGAGTGTCAGTGCCTGTCTGGTTGTTACATATTTTGAATCTTTGTTCTGGATATGACAGTAGACTTTACTAAAGATTGATACAGTCTGAAGAATTGTGAGAAATGGTATCTAAGCTACATACGTGTAGTTAATAGAATGGACATCAATACTAATACGACAGTTCCACAGCGATCTATTCTTATAATAATAATAATCGCTATTGAGTGCTTGGTATTTGACAAGCTCTCTTCAGTGTTCTTAATGTGCATGAACACGTTTAATCTTCACAGTAGTCCTATGGAGTCGGAGCTATTATTCTATTATTATTATTAAGAGAGGTGAATTAATTGGCCCCAAATGAAAGAGCTAGGAAGTGGTGTAGATTTGGCAAGATTTGAGCCAAAGCGTTATGACTCCAGAACCTGAGCTTTTGGTCTCCAGAGTGGAACTCTCTTTGGGGCAGCATGTGGATTCTGACCATAGATTTGTATTTGTTGGTACTTTCTAGGTAATAATAAAACAGAATAACTGAGACTGTAGTCGAGGGAGGATTAGCCTAAATTATTTGTGTGACTTAATTTCCTACTTAAATGTTGAAAATAGGCACTCTTGTTTATCTGACTTGGATCTTTTTGAAATAAACAAGTTTTTTTGGTTTTTTTCCTGCTGGTGATTATCAGATGAATCAGTGAATGGTTTAGGTCAGTGATGAAATTATTGAATTGAAATTAGAAGTGAATCAACGATAAAAGGCCACACGTTGTGTGGTCCCATTTATGAGAAATGTCCAGAATAGGCAGATCCATGGAGGCAGAAAGCAGACTGGTGGTTGCCAGGGGCTGAGAAAGCAGGGAGTGGGGAGTGACTGCTATAGGGTGTGAGGCTTCTTTTTGAGGTGATGAAAGTGTTTTGGAATTAGATAGCAGTGAGAGCTGCAATACAAGGGTGAATTTTATGCTTCATGAATTATATCTTAATTTTAAAATAGAATTTTAAAACAGGGAGTCAACAGCCTCTCTGTCAGGATGCTGGTCATTGCTGAGGCCACTTTGATCAGAGGAGATATTTTGAACTTTAGTTACTCGAGGATAAACGTCATCCAGGAAGAAAAAAGAGAACTTATATCACACTGAGGGTAGTGGATAATCTTTTGATTGAGAGAAACGTCTAGGAAACATTCAATTCAATTCAATGTGACAAATAGTTGCTCAGTAAGCACCATGCAGAACGCACAGCGCTAGGGAGAGGCTGACTATGAAACAATGATAGTTCTGGTGGAGGGACCGCTAAGGTAAAAGGGGTGACACACCTGGCTCACGGGGAGGCTGCAGAATTGCTATCAGAATGCACCCAGGAACCCTCTGGTGCTGTTGTTGAGTGACTGAAGGCAGACCAGAGTCACACTCTCCATCCTCCAGATCCAGATACTAGATTTTACTGGAATATCTAGAAAGGATCTTTCTCCCATTGCTTAAATGATGCTCATTGAAATCATATGGCACTGATAGATCCTTCAGAATGGCACAGCCATAATGTGAAGAAGTGACCGAGGCTCAGGTTTCTCTCCCAGGCACGCCAGCCCAAGTTTCAGCGCACTCATCAAACAGGACCATTTATCAAAAAGGGCCTTGGTGAACACAAAATAGAGGAAAGAAAGTGAGTAATCTGGAAAAACAAACCATTTAGAGCTGGGCTGTGGTGACTCCTAATAAAACATCCTCCAACCATATCTAAGAACGCCTCCTTGGTGATAAAGATGCTCACAATGGTTCCACCCACTCTCCCTTTCCCGCCACAGGATAACATCGAACACATTTCAAACCTTTCTAGTCACCTTCAGTCACCAAACATTCTCATGCCACCTAAGGTGTACTTTCAGAAATAAAGTCTGTTCCATCTAGTGACAGTTAAAACTTCAATCTCATATTTAATGCCACTGAACTGTATGCTTACAAATGGTTAAAATTATAAACATTATGTTATGTTTATCTTAATGCAATGAAAAGATTTTTTAAAACTAACAAACAAAAACAATGGAAACAGGCACATAAACTTCCATCTCACCTCCAACACAGTTTCTCCACTTCCTTCCATCAGGCCTGACCCATGCCCTGGGGATGAGCACCGGGTCAGGACTGCGTTCCCTGTTCACTCCTCCACATTCTTTTAATCCTCCTTCCCCTCCTCGCTCTACCACTTCCAACTGGTACAGATAGGAGATTCCAACAACCGCCTCCTTAGGCTCAATTAATTTGCTAGAGCAGCTCACAGAACTCGGAGAAACGTTTTACTTACCAGATTGCCAGTTTATTATGAAAGAATATAACTCAGAAACAGTCAGATGGAAGAGCTACCTAGGATGAGGTATGGGGAAAAGGCTCAGAGCTTCCACGCTCTCTGGGTGCGCCACTCTGCCTGCATCTCCACGTGTTCACCAACCCAGCTCTCTGAACCTCGTGCTTTTGGGTTTTATGGAGGCGTCATTACATAGGTACGATTGATTAAATCATGAGCCATTGGTGATGGAACTCAATCTCCAGACTCTACCACCTCCCCAGAGGTCAGGGCGTGGGACTGAGAGTTCCAACCCTCTAATCACTTGGTTAGTTCCCCTGGTGACCAGGTCCTCCCATCTTTAGAGGATTCCCAAAAGTCATCAAATTAATATAAACTCAGTTGTGGTTGAAAAAGGCTTCTTATGAATAACAAGACACCTATTTCACCTCTATGGATCTGAAGCCATTTCAGGAACCGAAGACAAAAAATCAAATATAACAAAAGATGCTCCCATTGCTCGTATGGATTAGGAACTCCCGTGGGTTTTGGGACTCTGAGTCAGGAACCAGTTTTTCTGGGTATGTCCCATGTATACAGGAGGCACACATGTTATTAAACTTCTACTTATTTTTCTTCTGTTAATCTTTTATTACAGGAGGCCTCAGCCAAGAACCTAGAAAGATAGAGGGAAGAATATTTTTGCCCCCTACATGGTAGATTAGAATCAGTGCAGTCTCTTGGCGACGCCCTTATTTTAGCCATTTTGTTAATTTTGCTTCTGGTACTCCCATGAGACATTGCTAAACATCCTCCCAAGGAAAAAAATTCAGAGGTTTCATTAATTAGCTCAAAATTTTCACCCAGTAATCAAATGCAGTATTGCACTGTCAGTTCAGCACATGTTTTGGAATCAGACAGATATGAGAATCCAGAGCCAATGGAGATGGCTTTGAATCTCAGTTGTGCCAGTAAGAAAGCGACTTAACCCTCCTCCTCGGGTCTTATTTTCTTTATCAGTATAAAAATGTTCTTCGGAGGCAACGAGATAAGATACAAGATGTCTAGTACAGTCCCTGGTACAGAGTGGGTGTTCAATAATGTAAATCGATGACTCATGTGATGTGCATGAAGCCCACAGCATACAGTAAGATAGTGAACTCTGGTTTGGGATCCCACCTCTGCCATCTACTTAGCTGTGTGGCCTTGGCCATGTACCTTAGCTTCCCCGTGCTACAGTTTCTCTATCTAGAAAATGGGAATCATAATAGTAGGCATCTCCTAGTCTTATTATAAAAATTAAATAAATAATTTTTGTTAAAGTAATTAAAACAGAGCCTCTCACAAAGAAATCATTAAATAAGCATAATATACAAGTTTTGTTAAAGTTAAAACCATGTATCAATAATATAAGGATCATAAATAGCTTAAATAGTTTTATTATTTTTCATGTTCAATTAGCCTATTATTTCAAAGTTTAGGTTTTTAGCTTAATGATTATCTCGCAATTGAAGTATTTCAAGTGCTTTTTTTCCATTGAGGATGTCATTTCTCATTTAGGCTCACTCTTGAGAGATGCCCAATGAGAGAACAAACAGATTTCTGGGGCCTATTTCCCCATTGATTGATTTTTTACTCCCAGAAAAGAGTCAATGCAAGGAAAACGGTTTTATAATTTTCCACACGTCCGACTGGAAAAAAACAGGAGAACTTTCCCTAAGGCTTCCAAACAGGTCTACCTAGGAGAAATAAGGCCAGGAGCTCGGTTAGTGAGGAGAAAGTCTAGTAGGAGCCAAACAATGCTGCTGACTGGACTTGTGTGTACATCAAGCACACAGTGGAACACTAAGGAGCTAGTTAAGGCAGGAAGCACAAATAGGATCATCGGTGGGGGTGATAGCGTGGGCTCTACAAGCGAGAAACCCCGGGAGGCTCCCTAGGAAACAGACAAGATGAAACAGAACACGTCTCTAGGTTTCCCTTGTATGGTATGCAGAGAGGTGAGCATCATACAGGCCAGCTCTACCCCATATTAATGCAAGGATTGCTATGAGTGGTCTGTCACTGCCCCGGAGTCAGAAGACCCATGTCAGAGTCTCGGTGTGGGCATTTCTCGTTGCCTTAGATCCACATATGTACGAGGACAATTATAGTAATTTCCCTGCCTGGCCGCAGGGTTACAGCAAATAAAATAAAATAATTGATGCAAAAGAAAATAATAGATGTAAGAAGCCATGGGTTATTTAAATGTAAATTATTCTGTCTCCATTTCTATAACTTCTCTGCTTACAAAATCATATATTGCTGAAAGCTTTGAAAACATAGAATAGTGCTGAGAAAGTAAAAAACAAAATGTCATTCCATTATACAGACGAATATATATTTTATATATAATAACATATATATAGTATATATATACAGACAGAGACATATATATATATAAACTGAGAAGATTCATTGTTGTTGATATTTTCCATCTGAGGCCACAAAAGAATGTAGGTGCTTCTCCACCTGAAGAAATTACTCTAGAATTTAGTATACGGAACATTCTGGAGAGTTTGAAAAGAATAAAAGATGAAGACTCCAGGTTATGGCCTCTTTGAAAGGATTCAGTTTAAAGAAATTAAACTACTCTAAATAAGAACTTGTTACCAAAAGTTGGGTCTCTGATCCCAATGCCAATCCTAATAATGAGAAAAGAGTCTTGGGAGAAAAAGGAAAGGCTTTACTTTGCCAGGCAGAGGGAGCAAAGCAAAGGGCTAGTGCTCCAAAAGTTGCTTGCTCCCTGTTCAGAAATGGGTAGGGGCTTTTATCTGGGGTTTTAGGTAGGGGACGGGGCCATGGACTTCTTGGTCAGCTTTTTCCCATCAGCCTGTGTCTGGGGCTGATGTCCCCAAATGTCTCGGAAAGCTGCTGGAGACAAATACGCTTTTTGTGTATGGTGAACTAGGGACATTTATTGGAAAACTGGAGAATACAGTGCTGCATGTCTAGGGTGACTTTGAGTAGAGAGGAGAGCCCAGATGCAGAACTGGATTAGTGAGTTCAGAGTTTGGAGACAAGACAATAGGAACATTGAGGATACCATGAAAAGTGAAATCCTTAAAATTCTCAGGAACGTTGGGAAGGTTTTCAACCCCCTGTTAAGTGATGGTTAATTTTATGTGTTAATTTGCCCTGGCCATGGTGTGCCCAAGCACCTGGCTAAGCACCGTTTCTGGGTGCATCTGTGAGGGAGTTTCTGGGAGGGGTTAGCGCTTGGATCCGTGGACTCAGTGAAGCAGGCAGCCCTCCTCAACGTGGGTAGGCATCGTTCAGTCCACTGAGAGCTGGATGGGACCAAAGGCAGAGGAAGGAAGAATTTGCTCTCTGCCTCACGGCTTGAGCTGGAAATCAGTTTTCTTCTGCCTCAGACTTGGACTGCGACTGGCACTGGCACCACTGGCTCCCGGTTCTCAGGCCGTCAGATTCAGACTGAGGCTATACCACCTGCTTTCCTGGGTCTCCAGCTTGCAGATGGCAGATCTTGGACTTTATCAGCCTCCATAATTGTATGAGTCACTTCCTTATAATAAATCTCTTTATCTCTCTACATAGAGAGATGGTGATAGCTAGCTAGCTAGCTAGCTAGATAGATAGATAGACGGACAGATAGATGATAGACAGATAGAGAGATGATCAATAGATAGATGAGAGATAGGATAGGTAGACAGACAATCTCTCTCTATACATCACCCATCAGTCTGCTTCTCTGGAAAGCTCTGACTAAAGCATGGGACAGTAGATTTAAGTCAATTTTATGTGAATCTAAGAATAATAACTGAGGGAAATTTTAAGAAGGGAACTGAAATCCTGCAGTTAGGTTCACGGGCTCCCTAAGCTAGGAGAACATGGATATCAACATTGCTCTAACTTCATTGGTGTCCTCACTCTCTTGAGGGTTGGGGCATTCAGGTTTCATTAAAATGGGATCTCCCAAGCGTGCTGTTTCATGGCTTGATGTCACCCAGCACGATACTGTGAACATTTCCTTAGCCCTTGTCTTTAGATCTCTAATAAGTACCTATTATCTTAGTGTAAATAAATATTTACTGAATGACTAGACGAAAGAAAAAAATTGTATGTACACACTACAGTTTATTTAATCTCTCTCATATTTCTAAACATTTAAATTTGGCCTGAATCTTTACAGTAATGGGAAATAGAATGGTGATTATCCTTGCATAGATATTTTTATATACATCTAATCAAATCCTGAATGTGGCATTCCGTGGTGAAAATATATGCACATTTTAATGTGTTTGAAATGCACTGCCAAATTGCCCTCCAGAAATGTTGTTCCAATTTACATACCCACCCCTGGAATAGGAGAATGTCCATTTCTCTGTAACCTGCCCAGCATTCATATAATTACTCCTTTTAGACATTGCCAATTTGAGACAAAACAGTATTTCACTGTTGTTGCAATTTTCTTTTCTTTGGCTACTAGTGTAGTTTAAAAAATTTTTAACTTGTTTATTTGTCACTTATATTTCTTCACTGATGACTTGCCAGTCCATGTCTTTGCCCATAATTACCACAGAAGGGGATTTTTTTCTTATTGATTTGTAAGAGCTCAATATATTGAGAATAATAGCATTTATCATTTTTATAGTTTTGGGGGAAAAGTATTCATTTTTAGGTAATCATATATGTGAATACTGTCCCTTTTAATTGCTTAAAAGCTTTCTTTACCCTATTATTATGTAAATGTTCAAATCAATACTTTTAATTTTCTTGTATATTTGTGTTTCATCATTTCTATATAATCCACCTGGACTTGATTTTGCAGTGTAGTTCGTGGCAGGATGTTTAAAATATTAAACAGACATAATTTGTTGAATAAATCCATTCTTTAGCCAACAATTTGAAGTGCTACTTTATTAAATACTAATTCGTATATATAGTACATATGAATAATGCAATATATATGAAATAGTATTTAGTTAATATAATACATTATATTATATATATGAATTCTTATTATTCTTTTTGAGTAATTAGTGCTATACCTATGTGATTGCTGTAGGTTTTTGATAAATTATAAACAACCTGCTCAACCGTGGAAGAGCCCCTCATTTCTATTTTCTTGGCTCTTTTCTTCCGCTGAGTCTTCATACGAACTTAAGGAACTTTTTGTGAAATTTGAAAAATAAATCCTAGAGTGACAGTTGTTGGATTATTATTAAAATTTTAAATTAATTAGGGGAAGAATTAATACATTTACAATATTTCTTTCCCTTCCTGGAAGAGAATAATCTTTCTTTTCATTTTTTGAAGTATTTTTATGCCACTCAGGAAACTTTTGCTGTGTGGTCATATGCATTTCTTTTAAGCATAACTGCATATTGTTAGAAGTAGAATATTTTTTTAATTTTAATTGATAAATAAGGAAGTTGATTTTTGTACAAGTAATTTTTTAAACAATGATTTTTATACAATTTCTTTGTAAGTGACCCACTTACAAAACTTCCTTATAATAACCTTCAGTTTTTAGGTGGAAAATGGTACGATTTACACGCAATGAGGATTTTGTCTCTCCTTTTCCAATGATACTTTTTCTATTTTTCTTAACTTGCTGCGTTATCTAGAATGTCCAGAAGGAAAATTTTAAATTATGACTGCAAGCATACTTATCTTGTTCCTCATATTAATAAGAACACCTAGGATATTTCACCATTAAATGTATTTTGATATGTATTTTTGAAGTGGTTTGAAGTAGTTATGTTAAGGAAGTGTCCTTCTAATCTTAGTTCTAAGTGTTTTTTGTTCTTTTGGCCTCGTACGTAAATAACTTAATCCATGATAAAGGAAACAGAGTGAGTTCAAAGTCGAGTAAATGTCACTAAAACTAGAGTTGTCAGACATCCTGTGCATAATGGATTATCCTATATTTCAAAAACAACTGTGTCAGGATGTATAATTATTCTACATTTGATCTAGATCTGACACTACCGATGGATGACATCTGCTAGCTCATAATCTTCTCCTTGCCAGTAATAATATGCCGCACATTCACCGAAAATAAAATATGGCAGCCATAATAAAAAGCAAACATGTAAACAAGACTGTCGCATAGTGGGCTGGATTCGTTCAGATCAAGTTCCGAGTCTGTTGTGCCCTCATTTTTTAATCCTACAAAATCAGCACAATCTGGGTGCAGTTTTGGACTTCACTGCGAGAAATGAACAGCAATTTAGGTTGATAGGTTTTGAAACAATGACTCTGGAGAAGACCTGAGCATATCTACTGAGCCATCTAGTGGCTGCGCAGCGCACCTGAAAAAAAATAACACCACCGGTGTGGTCTTCAATTTCTGAGTAACAATGAATGGGACGACATCACTGAACGCCCCCACCCTCCCAAATCAAGAGTCCAGGACTTTGCACACAATGGGAGGGCAATTACTTCTGATCTACAAAGAATTTGACCCACGAACAGAAGAGTCACTGGATTCTCGCTTAAGCGTATACAACTTAGAGACATGTTTATATGACCTGTATACTAACAACCACTAACTAGAGACAAAAAATGTAGGCAAAGGCAGTACCAGATTTAAGTCAGGGGCCACCAACATGATAGAGAAAAACATGAGGAAAGATGAGCAACGAGGGTGTATGAATGAATGCATAAACCATGACTGCAAGGAGGAAAGAATTTTAGTTAGAAAAAATGCATTCCTAATGAAGGTAAACTTCATGATTCTTAAAGTAAGCCGTTAGATTTTGACAGTGATAAAATTACTAAAGCTATCTTCCATCTTTTCCTTAAATTTTTGCCTCTGTCTACGTAAAAACACAGGCCAAAAAAAACAAACAAGCAAACAAAAAAAGAGTGGGCTTGGATCATAGCTGAGAATGCTGAAGAACAAAGATAAAGCGAAGTGATAGCTTTCGAATGTTAATAGGGTTTGTCACCTCCTAGAGTGTGTAAATTGAAGACATCTGTCTGGTCCAAAATAAATTCCAAAAATCCCAAACTAATTGCTTCACATACACAATGCAAAACCTCAGAATTCCATGCAAAAATAAACCTTCATTTAAAAAATAAACTTCATACAATTATGATAAAAGAAGACCTGTCAATAAGCCAACACTTAATCCAGAAGGATTATTTTGAAATAAACTTCTTCAGAGCTCATTAGAATTGGAAAGAACTGTGAAAACAGATCCTGCTGCCCAGGTCCTTAGGTATGTAATGGCGTTTGAAGGCGCTTAGCTGAAATTAATACAGGTTCACATCAGAAGTCTTTGTTGACTTTTGGGCAATTATATTCACTCATAACACAAAAAAGGGAAAATAACGTGTTTTTTTAATCTGACCTCTGAAAAATAAATAGAAATACAGCAAAACCATTCCCAACAGAAAGCCCAGATGAATCACACCATAGCCTCCCGCATCTCGGAAGAATTCTTCTTTTCGTCTGTTTGCTCTAAAGGGGTTACTATTGTTTGCAGAAGGGATACGAAAGAAAAGCTTACTTTGAATTTTCTACAAAAGGACAAACAGTGGCTAAATCTTTTCTAGGAAGTATATTAATGTATTAGGAATCCTTTTATACTATTGTATTGTAGGACTGAGAGAAAGAGAGTAGTTTCATTCAATGCTGTTCTAATTCAGATGCTCAGAAGAGCACTGCACAGTCAGCACTCTTAATGCAAGCAAAAGAGACCAAACTTAAACAAGCTTAGGGAAGCAGGCAAATGTATGGACTCGTGCAGCAAAGCTGCAGGAGGACAGAATCCTGGGGTCCGCAGGGATGGCTGAGTGGGGTTTTGAATGCTGCCCAGAATCTCAGCGTTGCTAGACTGCGTCAGGCTGAACGTCAGCTTTCTTCACTCCCGTTGCATGGCTCTTCCTACATCGCTAGAACAAAGTCTCCAGTGATCCCTGATTTTACATCTTCCAAGCTTCACCTTGATCAGACTCTGCTTAGTCAGTTCAAAAGATCTCAAGGAAGGACTCCTGTTGACTTTGCTGAGTTTTCTGCTCCTTCCTCTAGTCACTGTGGCTGTAGAGGGGAGGTCATGCAGAAGCCAGCAGTCACCACCCTGACCCTATGTTAGAGCGGAGTGAAAGGGGTGAGGTGTCCACACTGCAGAAGATGATGGCTTCTCCGAGGAAACGGGAGAGAATGTTGGGCATTTAAATCACCAGTTTCCAGCCTAAGCACCAAGCATAGCAGAATGACCACAAAATATGAGTCAGCTGACTCACTGATTTTCCCTGATAAGGAGGGGCCCAGCAAGGCAGGCAGGAGCTGCCATCTTTAACCCAGGCAGAGGGGGTATCATCTCTGCAGTTAGGAAAACTGATCCGGGTGGGCCAGAAAATCCTCCAAGAAAGCCTAGCTTTCCAGTTTTTCATTTGATTTCAAAATCCTAGTTTGGATACCCTAAATTGAGCTTTTTCATTCTCTTTCTGTTCTTGCATAAATAATCACCTACATTCCACCCCCACCCCCAAAGCAGATGGTTATTTTTGGAACCGGTTAAGGAGAGGGATTTGTACCCAGAAGTGCAGAAGAGGTTCCTTACAGTTTCTTAGAACGGTGTTGTCTGTGACACCTCACCCTCTCCTCCCAGTAGCCTCCATGACCCTCAGAAACACACGCTCCTGCCTCAGAGCACACTCCACTCCCTGACAGAAGAATCTAGGTCTCCAACTAGACTCTGTTGTCAGGTTATCCCTCAGGCTCTCCACATGTTTGAATTAAATGGATATTGATGGGAAATCCCATAAATCTCCTAGACTAGGGCTGCTTCTCATTCCTCTAAGACATGACTCCATCTTGGAAATGACCCCGTGAGCCCACTTAGGATGCTCAGTCAAATGTGCGGCCCAAACTTCCCTTGCCCTGGGGTAAACCAGAAGAGAGCGGCTGTCTGCTGAAAGCCGACAGCAGACGCAGGCCCACCCCAAGCCCGTGTCTGCTCCATGACATCCTCCCCCGCCGCCACTGTCCTGTCTGCAGCTTCGACTCTCTAACTTGATGGGGAAACGGCAGCTGGCTGGACATCTTGGGAGATCAGCAAGCCTCTTCTCTCTGGCTTATCAGGATCTTTCAGGACGGCCTTTGATCCTGTCTTACTAGTTGAGCGTTCTCTTTCTAGACTAGTTATGGAATCCAGACTCTGTAAAGCACAGAAGCACAGTCTCCCCAAATACATCTAGCCACTGCAGCTCTGGCCTGGAGTAGCTGATGTTAGAATCAGACTTTTTACTCTTAGTCTTTTCAAAAATGCAGAGCCCACTGGGTCTAATGATAACTTGCCTCGTCTCCTCCTGCTCTTTCATCTCCTATATTTGCCTCTGTAAAGCATCTCTCTCTCTCCAGATCCCATCCTTGGCTCCATAAGACTTGTCTCTTTAATTTTAGTCGCTTCAGTTTGTAATTAGTGTGTGATGCCAATCGCAAGCTATACTCTCATTCTGATATCTCCCAACCAGGTCCTCCAGGATGGAGGAGGATCACAGAATGACTCAAAGCACAATTCAAATGGGCAAAGAAAAGGAGGTTTCTTTATTCTCTCAAATTGATCTAATCTTTCTCAAAAGTTCTATCCACTTGGTAGAAAAAGAATTTGATGCCTTTCAAGTATGATTTGCTGTTGTATTGATGATGACGATGATGATGATGATGGACTTTCTTCTATTCCATACTTCTGTTTGGGAATTAGCTCTCCCAGGCTCTCTTCATACCTACAGTCTCACCTTAGCACTGACATGAACACACTGTTGGCTTCTGTGACAGGCTGGAAAGTGTGAGACTCAGTGTATCTTATTCCTGTGGACCTCAGTAAATTGTGAGAGCTGAGGAAGCAGCCAGGAGGTGAAGCCAGGTCATCTTCTTAGAAAGAATGAAGGCTTTGATAACAGTGAACCAACTTCAAGTACTATTTGATTTTGTAGAAGTCACAGAATCATAAATCAGAGAGGAGAAGGAAGATCAAAACAATATGATTATCTTCGTAATTGAACTGGAGACAAGCATTTGAGAGTCATTAGTAGAGAGTGGTGGAGCTACAGGAGTGGGTGAGGTATCAAAGAAGACCATACAGATTCAGAAAGGAGGGAGAGAGAACAAAATTTGTAGAACACTGATACATTAGATACAGCAAAAAGACAAAAAAAATGACTATGAAATAGTGTTAGGAGTGAAAGAAGCAGGAGTAGAACTGAGAAAGAATAGAGTCACACAAATTAAGGGAGGAGGGCATTTCTAGAAAAGAAGCCTTACAGTGGCAAGTGCCACAAGATCTAAGATGAGAACCAAAGATAGTCCATTAAATATCATGACTAGAAGGCCATTAAAGGGACAGTTTTCTCAAAATTTAGAGATCAGAAATAGTTTAGAGTGGTTTGAAATGAATTGTATTGTAATATAAATTGTATACTGACTTTCAGTTCTCTGTATTAATTTCCTATTGCTCTAATAAATTACTACAAACTAGTGGCTTTAAACAGCACAAAGAAATTATCTTACAGTTTTGGAGGTCTGGAGTCTGAAATGGGTCTCCCTGGTGTCATCAGAGCTGTGTTCCTTATGGAGGCTCTGACGGGGAATCGATTAGCTTGACTTTCTAGTTTCTAGAGGTTGCCCACATTCCTCAGCTGGTGGCCCTGTCCATCTTCAAAGCATAGCATCTTCAAATCCATCTCTGCGTCTGGTCCTCCCACCTCTCTCTTTCACTTCTATAGACTTTTGTGATGATATCAGGCCCACCCAGATAATCCGGAATTATCTCCCCTTCTCAAAGTCAGCTGATTGGCAATCTTAGTTCCATCTGCAGCCTCAATGTCCCCTTGTCATCTAACATATTCACAGGCTCTAGGATAAGGACATGGACAGTCTGGGGGGGTCATTATTCTTCCTATCACTTTCTCTAATTTGATTTTTTTAAACTTAATTGTAAGTCTTAGAGATCTACTATAGGTACCATGTAGTTAGGGATGATATTGAAGATATTTAACAACTAGTATGCAGGAAACCAATAGACCAAGATAGACGCTGACTGTGGTGATGGGGCCCAGCTGTTATTTGGGGCATTAACCCTCCTCGTAAGCAGTTGCCGTATTATGGGGGATTTGCAGGGTTCTGGAGGTAGGGGGCTGAGGATGGTGATGGTGTGGGGTGGCCCAGCAAGTGGAGGATACTTGGGGAACTAGAGGCAGAAGCTCTCTGTCAAACAGTAGAAATATATCGATACTTCAGCAAATGATAGAACCACACCATAGCGTACTTTGTATACCTACATTCATGTAAATGCATGTTTAAAAACAGCTCTGGTAGGAAAAGCCCTAAATTGTTCATAGTAGTTACTACAAAGGACGATGTAAGTATTGGTCTTGGAAAGGATTATCAAAGGCATCTGGGATCTTCTCTTAGCATGTTCATTTTTGACAGAGAGAACCTATTCATATGTTACTTATGTACTTAAATTTAAGACTGAAATGGGTCTAAGAAATAAACACCAACAATAGTGGTTTTCTCTGAGGAAGAGCCTACAGTTAGGGCAGGAGGATATAGGTCAAAGAAGAATTGGAGTATTAGCTCTACAGTCGGAGTTGCTTGAGTTTTCAAATGCATAGAATTTCCATGTAACTCAACAAATAAATTCTAAAATGCATCAGCCTAATTGTATCCATTCTAAAATGTATAGAGTACATAATGGATTCAGTTTATATGAGAATTTTGTATCAGATAAAGGACTTTTCGTTAAATGGTTTTGAAATTGCTGTATTTCTATCTAGAAAATAGAATCTTGACTTCTCACAGAAATAAATTCCAAGCACAGTTAAGGAACTAAATGTAAAAGCAAAATCCTATATAAGTAGAAAAGTGCTCATTAATTTCTGGATAAGTGTGGCCTTCTAAAGCACGACCCAAAGAGAAGGCATAAATGGAAAATTTGACTCTATTTACATGTAAAATTTGTTTATATGAGAAAAGATACCATAAAGATTGTGAAAAGGCAAAGAAAGACTATGAAAAAATACTTGAAACACATTCAAACTTAAAGCATAAATAACTAGGTAAATATAGAAAACCTGCAATCAATAAGAAGAAAGAAAGCCATCCAAAAGACAAATTAACAAAGGACACAGAAGAGGAAATGCAAACAGCCAATGAACACAGGAAAAGATGCTCAATTTCTCTTGTAATTCAGGAACTACAAGTTAAAATGGCACTGAATTTTTCCCTCATAGATTGGTGAAATCAAAGGGGTCATTAAGAGGCAGTATTGGTGGATGAGAAGAGTCAATCCTTATATGGTATTGCCATTGGTTTAGCTATTTTGAAAGACAATTAAGAAATGTTTATTACAGAATGAGATATAATTTCATCCTACTGAGATACAATTTCATCCTACTTATGTTAAAAATAAATTAAAATTATATCTCTAAAGCTACAGTATTTATGAAATTGTAGAGGAATGGGTCAGCAAGGATCACACCAAGATAATAAAAGCAGTTACCTCGAGGGGAATGGTCTTCAGATAAGCGATTGGCTTGGGAAGAGATGGCAGAGAATGACGGGAGCCGTCAGCTTTCCCTTATTGTTTGGATTTTTAGAGTGAGAATAGAATCCATATGTTTCTCTTGAAATAAAAAGAACAAAATTACTATTAAATTGAAAATTCACAGTTACAAGTTTATGGAGGCCTAAGAAGAAAGTAGCCATTTGAACCCTCAGACTCCACACCTTGGGTTCCAAGCACAGCTCTGCAGCATTCGTTCCATGAGACCTTGGGAAAATCATTGAACAACTCTGAATGTTAATTTCCTCACCTGTAAATGGAGATTCCAGAACTGCCACGTTAGCGTTTACAGTTGTTTTGAGAACTAAATGCATTAAGTTATATGAAAGGGTTTTGCAATCTATAAAGTGCCATTCCAATGTCAGTTAGAACTGTTACTAATTATGTGGGTAATTTTCAATTAATATCTAGCTGTTGAATATTTAAAAACATATTTGAAACTGAAATAAAATCCGCTTAAAGTAGATTATGGTTAATCTGATTGATTCTCCCTTCTAACTGTCCCTCTCTCCCTCCCTCTTTCCCTTCACTCTTCTTTCCTCCTGATCTCCTTCTATTTTTTGTTTTAATTTTTAAATTCAGATTAAAATTAAAAATGCTTTAAATATTATGAAAAAAGCAAAGATTAACATAAAAAACACCCTCGTTAGTACCGCCCAGACTTAACAATTGTTGATATTTTTCTCTTAGTTGCTTTAGAAAGAAAAGGAAGCTACGATTCCTTTTAACCACTCTCTCTGGTCCCTTTCCCTTTCTCTATATTCCTAATGCAACAATTATTATGAGTCTGGTTTATAAACTCCAGTACTGTTTAAAAAATATAATTTCCTGTACATAAATATGTACATTAGCTGTCAATATTGTTCCTTTTAAAAAAATTGTATACAAATTATAAATTATAACCTCCATCTCTTTCTTTGAGTAGAATTTACAACTACAAAGCCTGCAAAAGCCTGTGGTTCTCATGGTTTCATGCACCGCTTTTTAGGTGTGAAGTTTTGGAACAGAAAAGAATGAACACATATCAATCACCTATTATATGGCAATATACCTTTATATACATTGTTTCAATTCTTAAGATAACAAGTACAAGTTTTATCTCCTCATTGTATAGACTATAAAATTCGATTAAAATATTAGCTTATTCCAGAAGCTCCTCTCTTCTCATGATGAACACCCTGATCCCGGCCACCATCGCTCCCCTTTACACTGCAGCAGAATCAATGGTTTGCCCGTGTCCCCTCTTGCCTCTTCTAGTCTCTTCCCGCACCGAAGTCAGAGTAGGGTCTTGTCACTTCTGCCCGAGGCCCTCTGGTAGCTTGCCACCTTGCTTAGAGTTAAGAATCCTTATAGTGGCTGCATAGGCCCTGCACCATTTGGCCACCGTTACCTCTCTGACTTGTCTCCTGCCTCCTTCCCTCGATTTCTGCAGCACTGGCCTCTGTGTTCTTCAGAGGACACCCAGGCATGCTCCTGCCCAGAATTTTGCCAAAGGCAACCCGCTGTTTCTTCTGCCTGAACATTCTGCCCTCAGATATCCTCAAGTCAAACTCTCCTCCTCTTCAAGCCTTTTCTCAAGTGTTATCTTCTCAGCGAGGTTTACCATAACAAACTGCTGACTTTTGGAACTTCATCTATCTCTCCTTAGTAAGCATCACTTTATGATGCATTTACTTATTCTGCCTGTCTGTCTTTCTCCCAAGAAGATGTTAAGTTCCATGATGTCAAGGATTTTTTTGTCTTTCTCTTTTTTTGCTGAGGAAGATTTGCCCTGAGCTAACATCTGTGCCAATCTTCTCCATTTTGTATGTGGGTTGCTGCCACAGCATGGTTGCCTAAGAATGCTGTAGGTCCATGCTGGGCCACCAAAGTGGAGCACGCCAAACTTAACCACTAGGCCACAGGTCCAGCCCCTTTTTGTCTGTTTTTTTTAAACCCTAGTACCTAGAATAGTGCCAAGCACACAGCTGGTGCTTAGAAAATATTTATTGAATGACTGAACAACTCTTCAAAATCTATGTAACCAGCAAGGAGTGGATATAGAGTCCAAATGAATATCTAACACCAAACAGTGGATTCTTTTATGCCAAACAGCCTCTGAGAGAAGCCCAAAAGGATCATGGTGCATCGTGGGAACTCTTGCTGGAAATCTAGTGGAATAACTGAGTAACATCTTCCTCAGCAGCAGGAGTGAAAGAGGGAAAGATTACATGGGTGTAGAACCCAGTGGTTCCACTCCTGCTTGGGGGACTTGTGGCATGGAGTAGGAGTTTTTTCCCACTCCCAGTTCTTGAACCTAGAAGATGGGACCTACAGTCAGATAAGCAGACACCTGCCCTCCACACTGCGAGATAGAAAGCCAGATGTGGTAGTTTTCATATCACTCAGAAAGACCTTATTTTTCTCCTGATTTAATTCAAACCTTTTCCAGCCTGGACGTAAATTCAGACGGAGAATCATTAGAATACCTACACATCAGGAAAAGATATCAAGGAAAGAAAATAAATAGCCCAATGTTTAGAAATACCTTTGATTCGTATCAAGTTTGAATGACTTAAGCAGTTATTAGTCGCATAGCGTAGAATGGTTTGGGAGTACACTTTTTTGTCTGCAGTCTTCTTTTCCCTAAATCATGTACACTCTTTATTTTCAGGGTCACCCTGCTTCTTCCGCAATGAGCTTCCTTTGACTGAAAGTTGATAGGGCTCCATTTCGGCAGGTTCTGCAGATCCAGGGGACAGAGTTAGAACTCCCCTGGAAGCCAGTTCTGTTCTTCAGGAGGAAACATGGCTCATCTGTTGGAAGTCCTAGAAACTAGCCTCTGAATTATTCTCCAAGGCCATTCCACTCTTATAGAGCTACCATCAAGTACCATATTTCACTTCTTTTGTTCCTTTTATATATCAAGTTGTGACAAATGCAAATGGAAACTTTCCAGGAAAAATAAGTTTATCTGCACAAAACCCTACGGTATCCCATGGCAATTTATTATTTTTCAATTAAATTTACTGCTAGTTGGCAGTTGCCCTAGTTTAATTTTCTGCTGTTTGTTTACCGAACAGGGAAACATATAATAGAAAGCATAATAAAAGTCAGATTGAGTTAATTAAATGTGGAACCAGGAAACTCTAACTCTGCCTTTTGAACAGTTTTCTCATTAGATCTCCTTGAAAAATATCATTTTTAGCTGAAATTTATTTTGACATTTGCAATACATTATTCATTCAGGTCACATTTTCTTTTCTACAAGCCCAGGCAGGGAGTTGACATTAGTTCACACTGGTTTGTGGGGGGGATAGAGGGAGGGTGACAGGCAGTGTTGGGACACCCAAACATTTAAATCAACCAGAGGTTCCTCTGGGGCAAAAAGAGATGGCGCTGTCATCTTTCGGTGGGGCTATGGTGGGTATAATGACCAGGACACATCAAGAAGGATTAGAGACTAGACCTTGTAATTAGATGGGTTCATTTCAAGACATTTTTAGAAACTCTTTGATGCCAGGCTTGCGATTATGATGATTTTCGCATGCAGAATATCAGTGCCTCAAAAGCAAGAACAAAATAAAATCCTATAAGAGATTGCTTTGGGGGAGTAGGGCAATGAATTCGGAAATTTATAAAAATTCAGTGGCATTTCTTGGGTCACATCTGTCATGTGAATATAAAATACGTTTCAGTCTATAACTTCAAATGGCTTAGGGACTTATGATGGAAAGTTAAATAAATTTCTATTCATCTTATGAGATTTAACCACATATATTCTATTAAAGTATATATTATTTTCCAGGCCCATGGTTGAATTTCAATATGTGTTAGGGTTATTTAGAGGTATAATCTTCACGGAGAACCTCTGGGAATCTCTAAGAAATTCTGTCATAATTTCATAATTCTGTATAGCAGTCCCATTCAAAGACAAAGGAAAAGAAAAACTTCTTGCCTATTATTTTATTGATGATAATAGGTTTTAGTTTCTAAAGCCATACAAATAGGCTTCACCAAGTTTTCTACATTTTGCACAAGATGTAAGAGGCCCTACTATTCTATTTGAATCAAAATTATAATTTTTGTCCAACTATTAATATTATTGAAGTATTAAAATAATATTTGGAGATTACCTATTTATTCTTTATTATCTCTCTTTCCCTGTATGAATTTTTAAAATTTTCTTATTCCAAAGTAATACATGTTTATTATAGAAAAATGTGGAAAAAATAGAAAAGTACTCATGAGAAAATTAAATTTGCCCTTAATTTCCCAGAGCCATAAAGGTAATTACTACTTGGCTCTTTCTGCAATATCTGATTATAATTTTATACATTTTTACATAAAATTTTGTTTTAGTTATACCTATATTAGATTTAATTTATATTAATTTAATTATATCTATCGTAGATTTAAAAAGCTCAAAGCAAAGTAAATATTTTTGTACAATCCATCCCTTCTCTGCACCCTCCCTCCCCCACCCCGACCGCACCCCAACCTAGACTTAGCCTCGATTACACAATCATAACCAGAAATAACCAATAAAGTTAACTCTATGTGTACATTTCCACGTTCCTACAGATAATTACAAAGATAAATGCTCACATAGAAATAGATTTTATCTTACTGTTTTTAAAATATGATTAGTATCAAAACATATATAGGTACAATTATTCCTCCTTTTTTTCACTTAAAACTATGTCATGAATATTTTTCCATATCACTACACAAAGTTCCAGCAAGTCTTTTAATAGCTGTTTAACATTCCATTACATATATTTGTGAATTATTTAACTAGTCCTTATGTCAATAGAAATTCAACTTATTCCCATTTTTTTCTACTTTGTAAATCCTTAGACTCAGCTTTTTCAGAGAAGTGTGAGTATTTCTCTGGGGTAAATACCAACGTGTAGATTTACTAGGTATAGAAATAATCAATAAAACAAAATCACTTAGCTATATTTAGGCATCACAAAAAACTTAGAAGTCACAGGAAGAGAGGAACTGGGATTGCTCATCTTAACTATAAGGAGTTTCCATTTATTAATTTGAAAAAAAAAAACATCTTAAGTTGCTTAGAAAGATTTATTGCTGGGTTATTTATTTTGCTAATACTTTTTGGAACTATGATTAATTTTCACATGAGATAAGTTTTAAAATTTCGCAGTTAATGATCTTAACATTTTCAAACCTTAAAAGTAATTTACAGCGACATCAATGAAAATGGTCAGGACATTGAAAAATTCTCTCCTCCATGAAAACAATGAGGACACTTGCAAAGTTGTCAGAATTAATTTTTCACAATGCTGGAAATTAACCAAAGTTTTCAGTACCCAGGGAGTGTTTATTCAAGAAAAATGGCTGAATCTTGATAAGAACAGCAAGGTTTATAGAGTTTCAGCTATTCATATTCCCATTCCCTGTCTCCAGCTTTCCAGTAGCCCTGAAAACCAACAGACTACAATCACAGTGAATACCAATGGCCTGGAAACCACTAAAAAGGGCTGATCAGGGTAGAAACTTGTTCAAAACCCCATTCCCTACCTGGTGGTTCCCTGGAAGAGCCCACTTGAAAGACTTTCTTTGTTTGACCTGACTCAGAGCTCTCCTAGTATGAACAGCTCTTTTTGCCCAGAGAAACTTGTTGAAAACAATCAAAGACATTTGTTTAACACCATGACTGCCTAAGATGGCAATACCAGTTGAGGCACACAGTAGGTCGACCAAAAAGCTTAAAAGGACAATCTGGAAAATAAAATGTCCGGAGAGGATTTTGAGAAGCTCAGATATATTTCTGGGAGTCAGAAAGGCCATATGCATGTATAGGGTTGTGTTCATGCCCAGGGCTGTGAGCATTCTCAGGAAAGAGTTGAGAAGGCTCTAAGCTCTCATCTCTGGCTAAATTTTATGCTCTGTGCAAGGAGAGAGTGAAGGATAAGACAGAGTTGTAAACTGTGTCCCCAACATACACACAGGATGCAATAGTAAACATAGGGAGATTTGGTTACATCCATTTCAGGAAATCTCTGTTCAATCATTAGCTGACCACTAAGCTAATCAAGCAAGACTTCAGAGGCCACACATGATAGAGAACACAGATCATACAGAATTACTTCAGAAAAGTCATTAAACAAACAATAATAACAACAAAAACAAAAACAACTGCAACACCATCCCTGAAGGGGGGAAGGCAATTTCCAATATTACTACATTATATTACTTAAAATGTTCAGTTTTCAACACAAGATTAGGAGTATAAAAAGAAACAAGACAGTACAGCCCATGCCCAAGAAAAAAAGCAGTCAATAGAAACTGTCCTGAAAATCACAGATGTTGGACTTACTAGATAAAGACTAAATCAGCTATTTTAAATATGTTAAAACAACTAAAGGAGACCATATCTAAATAACTAATGGAAAGAATGAGAACAATGTCTAGAAATTACTTTAATAAAATAAGCAAATAGAAATTCTGGAATTGAAAAGTTCAATAACTGAACTGAAAAATTCAATAGACAGACTCTGCATCAGTTTCCTGTTTCTGTTATAACAAATTTAATAGCTTAAAACAACAAAAATTTGCTATTTAAAGTTCTTGAGGCCAGAAGTCTGAAGTGGATCTCACTAAGCTAAAATCAAGGTATTGGCAGGGTTGTGTTTCTTTCTGGAGGCTCTAAAGAAGAATTTACTTTCTGGCCTTTTCCAGCTTCTGGAGGCTGCCCACATTCCTTCACTCATAACCCCTTTCCATCTTCAAAGCCAATAATGGCAAGTCAAATCCCTCTCATGATTCTATCTCTCTGGTTCTAACTGTTCTGCCACTTTCCCCCCCTTTCAGGACTCTTGTGATTACATTGGGCCCACCAGGTAACCCAGGATAATTTCCTTGGGTTAAGGTTAGCTTATTAACATCCTTGATTCTATCTGAAATCTTAATTCCTCTTTGCTATGTAACAAAACATATTCACAGATTCTTGGGTAGGACATGGACGTGTTTGGGAACCATTATTCTGCCTGCCACAGGATCAACAGCAGATTTGGGTATTCAGAAGAATGTATCAGCACACTTGAAGAAAGTTCTCAAGATTATCCAGTCTGAGGAA
Organism: Equus quagga; assembly: GCF_021613505.1. Classification (NCBI taxonomy): domain Eukaryota; kingdom Metazoa; phylum Chordata; class Mammalia; order Perissodactyla; family Equidae; genus Equus; species Equus quagga. The sequence goes on from NC_060277.1 coordinate 61,492,866, forward strand.
CAGAAATAAAAAAGAATGAAGAGAAATGAACAAGCCTCAGAATCCTGTGGGACTTCAGCAAGCAGACCAACATGCTCATAATGGGAGACCCAAGAGGAGAGGAGAGAGAGAAAAGGACATAAAGAATTATTTGAAGAAATAACAGTCAAAAAATTTCTAAATTTAATTTAAAAAGTTCTCATCTTTTTCTCCCTGGGTGTCGGAGGTTAAAAAACTGTAAAAGTACAGGGCTGTGTTAGATAAATAAGTAAATAAACAAACAGCACTTGTTAGCAAAGAAATTTGCTAATTACAAACTGGCATCTTAAAGCAGAATCCTATATTTCTGATATTATATTTTCTTTCTGAAATAAAAGAAAATACATTTTGACCCCTCACTTCTCTATTTTGTTGTTTCCCCCATATACACCATTACCTCAGGAACCTGAATCTGTACAAGCTTCATGATTTTCTTTTCAATTTATTTTCTATCCTATTGCTAGCCATGTTGTGATTACTTGTTCCATATATTGGCATGTGGAGCCTCCTGGCTTTTTTTGTGTAATATATTTCCCCCCTTAGAGTTTAAATCCACCCTTTTACCTACTATCTGGGACAGTGAGTACACTCTCTAGAGATTATCAGTGGGGTGGCCACAAAGCTTCTGAGTGATTATAATTTACAGGTCCTTTCACTGACAAAAGGAGAAGGTCTTAGTGCAATCACTTTGTCACAGGGTCACTGGGTAGATTTTAAATATGGTTCCATGCCTCAGGTGGTAAAAAGTATTCCAGTTGTTTTTCCCCTGGGAGAAAATGGGTGGTCAGCACAGTCCCTCTGTTTTAAGAGTTAAGGTCAGGTGGTGAAAGTCAACCTGGTCAGTCAGAAATAGAGATGAAGATTCTGGGATAAGAAAAGCCTTGGGAGATTTTCCCAGTGAACAGTCTGGTGGAGTTGAGCAGTTCGTGAAGCTGACAAGTTGAGGATTGAAAGCATTTTCTTCAGGCAGGGGTGAAATCTGAGATAGAATTATTCTCCAGAGTGTACTATAGATTATGACCCTACTCATTTGGATTGTAAGAAAGAGCCTACCCACTTTTTAATGAAATGTCTTAACATAGCCCATAATAATAAAGTATTATTTCATAGATGACTGTCCTTGTAAGAATAAGACTCATTTTAGCAGAAAATCTCAAGGCCCCAGAAATGCTCATTAAAAAAAAAAAAACAGTCCCACTTGCAGGTTTTCCTGACTCATCTAATTCTGAGTGACAAGAGCAGTCACAGTGCTGTTGATTCTGTAAAGCTGCAGATAATTTCATTGCAATTTGTACAATAAAGTATGTGGCCTATTGCTGTTCGTGGGTAAGGGCATCTTAAACTTGGAGATTAGATCCTTTAGAGGTATTCCATTGATAGTCAGCTTTTTATGCAGACGTGTTTTCCTAAATAAATTAATTTAAATATGGCACTAACAAATTGGGAAACAAATTAAATTTTCTTTTGAGAACCATGATTAATTCATGAGTTTTACAGACTAAACTCTTGTCTAATTAACTCTAACTTTTGATTTAATTTTCTATTGACACTCACTTGTCACAAGTTGACCAGTGAAAACACATTTTAATTTGGTTTCTTGCGCCTTTTTAACATCATCTCTGAACTTAAGAGAGAATCTGCTTCCTAGCAACAAGAAAATCAAGACATGAAATTATCTTCACTTTAAGAATGCCTAGTTTTTGTTATTGCTATTCTTGTTTTATTTTACTTTTTTGTGGATAGCATTACTAAGGGCCAAAATTTAGGAACTATATATAAATATGATATTGTTTCACATGAACACTGGTATCATTGAGTTATAAAAGATATATTTCTATTCTGTGCCTCTTTTGTTTTTGATAAAAACATCTTGAGATTAGGTTTCAGGGTGTACCTCTAGTTGAGTCTCCCTTTCAATGTTATTCTAATACAACACAAATTATCTAAAAAAAATCCTACAAATAAACCAATAAAATTAATAAAAAAGTTAATCAGCAAAGTTTCTAGATACAAAGTCAATATTAAAATATCAACTGAATTTCCACATACTAATAGAAAGTTGTTGGAAATACAATTTTTAAAAAAAGACATCAGAAATAATCACATACCTGGGAATAAATCTAACAAAAGATGTACAAGATTTCAATGCAGAAAATTTCAAAGCATTAGTCAGGAAAAGTATATGATGGGGCCAGCCCCATGGCATAGTCATTAAGTCCAGCACACTCCGCTTCAGCAGCCCAGGGTCACCAGATCAGATCCTGGGTGCACATCTACACACTCATCAAGCCATGCTGTGGCAGAGACCTTCATACAAAATAGAGGAAGATTGGCACAGATGTTAGCCCAGGGCTAATCTTCCTCAATCACAAAAAGAGGAAGATTGGCAAATCTTCCTCACAAATATATATATATATGGCACCTAAACATATGAATGATATATCATGGTTATTAATTAGAAAACTTAATATTGCAAACAGTTAATTCTCTCCAAAATGATTTATAGCTTCAGTGCAATTCCAATGAAAATTACAACTCTTTTTTGTAAAACTTGACAGGATGATTCTAAAATATATATCGAAATGCCATACATGGTATTAGTGCAAATATGGAAAAAAATAGAACAAAAAAAGCAAGCAAGAAAGAACCTAGAAAGAGACACTTGATTAACCTAAACATTTGATTAATGGCATTTCAGAACAATAAGAAAATAACAATGTTGTCAATAAGTGGTGCTGGGACAATTGGATATCCTTACTGAAAAACAGAGATTTGACCCATAGTTCACACCATGAACAAAAATCAATTCACATAGATTATATTCTGATATGTGAAAGGCAATAATATAAAAGCTTTTAAAAGTTTTCGTATGAATGTGTGCTATAACTTTTCTTGGGCAAATACATATAGATAGAATGACTGGATCATATTGTAGGTATATGCTTACCTTTTTAAGAAGTCAACAAACTATTTTCCAGTGTGAGTGTATGATTCTCCATTCCTACTAGTGCAGTATAAGAGTTCCAGTTGTGTCACACTCTCATCAGCACTTGGTATTGTTAATCTTTTTGTAAGTTTTAGTCATTATAACAGATGTATAAAGAGATCCCAATGTGGCCTTAATTTGCATTTTCCCAATGGCTAAATGTTGACTATCTTTTTATGTGCCTAATTGCCCTCTGTATATTTTCTTTGATGATGTGTCTGTGCAAATCTTGTGTCCATTTGTTAATAGGATTGTTTGTTCTCTTATTATTGAGTTTTTCAGAGTTCTTTATATATTCTGGAAAAACTGTCTTTCAGATATATGATGAGCGAATATCTTCTCCCAGTCTGTGCCTTGTCTTTTCATTCTTTTAACAGTCCCTTTCAGAGAGCAGAAGTTCTTAATTTTGATGTTCAGTTTATCAATTTGTATTTTTGTGAACAGTACATTTGGTGTCATATCTAAGAAATCTTTGCCTATCTCGGAGTTTCTAGGATTTTTCTTCTATGCTTTTCCAGAAGTTTTAGGGTTTTAAGTTTTACATTTAGGTCTATGATCCATTTTGAGTTAATTTTTTATGTGGTGTGAAATATAGATTTAAGTTTAATTTTTGCATATGAATATCCAATTATTCCAGCCCAATTTGTTGAAAAGACGATCATTTCTCCACTAAATTGCCTTTGTACAAAAACAAGTTGTCCATATTTCCATGGGTCAGATTCTAGACTTTCTGCCTTTGTTTGTTGTTCCCTTGATCTGTTTGTTAGTTTTGACTCCAGTACTGCATGTAGCAATTACTCTAGCTTTATAAGAAGTCTCAAAATCAGTATAGTCCTTCAAATTTGTTCTTTTTCAAAGTTGATTTAGCTCTTCTAGAATCACTTTATCAATTTCTACAAGAAAGCCTGCTGGAATTTGGTTTAGAATTGCATCAAATTGACATGTTAATAATATACAATTTTCTGACCAATGAGCATGAGGTCTCTCTCCATTTATTTAGGTCTTTGGTTTCTTTCAACAATGTTTTACAGTTTTCAGTGTACAAGTCTTTCACATTTTTTGTCAGACTTCTCCCTAAGCGTTTCATATTTTTGATGCTACTCAAAATGATATTTGTAAAATTCAAAGTCCTATTGTTCATGCTCTTGTACTTTGTGCTGCAAACTCTAGCTGCCTTGGCTTTCAGGAACTCATCTGCATCTTCTCAACTCACAGAGTCTACCAGGCTACCCTTTGGTTCCTACTCCCTGTGCTATGACCCGAAAGCTCTCTCAAAGGAGTGATCTGGCAGCAATTATAGGGTTTATCTCCTTGTTCCCATTTCTCACTAATCACTCTCCTTCATTGTCCGACGTCCAGTGCCTTAAATATTATTGTTTCATATATTTTGTCTTCTTTTTTCAGGCAAAGGGGTAACTCTGGTCTCTGTTATTCCATTTGTTGGGAGCTGAAGTCTCTTTGAAAGGATTTCCTGACAGGAAAAGAAGGGGACTCTGAGACACTGGATGCTTGAGGCTGCGCTGATCAAGCCTCTAGGTTCCTCTAAAGCACACGAGCTGACAGAAACACTCCTCAGTCTCCCTTCTTAGAGGAGAACAAACACCACTTACAGATTCTGCAAAGATATCACCTGAAGGAGATGTCTTGCAACATAATGCTTGTCTTCTTCCAGATCTGCCCTTAACACCTCTCATTGCCTCCTAACTTATGTTCAATTTGTCTTGGGCTGCAGTGTTTGAGCTCAGCATAGTCCAAGAAGATTGTCGCTATTCCTGCTTCTAGGAGGAAGTAACTAAAGCAATTATTACAGTACCTGGTTAATACCCATCAGCAAGAACTAGGGGGAAACTTGTGGACTGGGGAAGCAGGTAGTGGAATGTAAGACCAGATAGGAGGAATTTATTAACATGGGTGCACTCTCTTATGACTCCAATTTTCACATTCTAGCAAAGCCACCTGGAAATTATTCTTAAACACTGCTTGGAAGACTCTGCGAGGCTAGGTCAAAAAATGACCCACGCGTATGAAGTAGAGATGCTAGAACTGTTTTAATATGGTAGTAAGGAACATATCAGAAGGTGCAGGCAAGTGAGAATGTCGGAACAAAGTCTTCATACGAGGTCAGAAAACGCACCAACTGACAATATACTCCAAGAGGGCTCAGAGGACACTTCCATTTCTGGGATGAGACGGAAGTCTGTCTTTGGTAGGTGAGAGCTGACAACAGTAGATTTTGCCCTCTTGCTTCAGTGGGGATGATAGGCTTCTGTAATGGCAGCACCAGGTAATGGTGCTTAGCCATCAGAGACAAGGTGGATGTCATCACTGCCATGGGCAGCAAGGGAAGAGTGGCCCTAAGACTGCCTAGCCCTGCTGAGTGCTAACAGATCATGATGTCCCCAGGGACAAGCTACATAAATTGTCAACTAGGGTGTTACTTAAATTGGAAAAGGAAAATAAATGAAAGGTGCTGAAAAGAAGTATGATGGTAGCTGCAAAGGAAAATTGCAAGCTCTTACCCGGTTGCCAGATTTAAGTCACATCAGAAACCCAGAATCATTCATTAAAGTGGATGCCAGCCTCTTGAGGAAGAACTCTACAACGCCACCAGAAGCATATTCAGTAAACATTCTCTAATGCTTTCCCTAAATAAACTGCACCACTCACCAGTGTACACTGGGGAAAGGGGAATACCCAGATTTCAAAAGGTCAGTTGGACAAGTAATAATGTACAACTGAAACTTCACAATGTTATAATATCAGTAGAATAAAAGAAAATAAAAGGTGAGTTGTATAAGGAGTCTTAACTGACACTGACATCAGGGAAACTTAAGTGTCAATATGGTCCTCCAGTTAAAGCATGTTCCAGCATATACAAATGCAAGATGTAAGTGGAATC